>NC_079170.1:77351790-77651790 GCF_947568905.1 Ostrea edulis
TAAGCATCCCTTGTTGACCGGTCACAACCGCCTTGATCCCTATATCTAGATCAGGTAAACGGAGTTATCCGTAGCCAAAATCAGTTTGCTAAGAACAGTCTTACAAATGGTATGAAACGTCAGGCGGCATTTTACCCAATGATACGTTGTATTGGCAAACTATATCGTTATAACGACCATATAATTTCCGAAATGCTTACCTTAAACGAGCCTTTTGAAACCCATGCACCATCAACTTGCTTGTCAGCAGCCTGCCTCGATTTAAAAACTGATCATAAGCAGAGCAAGCCCCTGCGTATCGAATCAGTTGAGAGATATTAACACCATATACGGATGATAATGGAATATTGCTACATAAATATGGAAAGTTGACGATGGAGACGCTCAAATCATCCCGTTTGTCATAAAGTTGAATTGTTAGTTTGTCGTTAGTATCTACTCTCAATAAAATATCAAAGTATGAAGCAGAGGTGAACGACTCTGTGGTGTCTTTTATTTTGCGTTCACAGGAATATATCGAATCGCCATATGAATGAAACTTATCATTGTTAATAGATAAAACGTCGTCGATATATCTAAATGTGGAATTGAAGGCCTCATCCAGATATTATTTCTTCTCACGTAAAAGTTTTTTAATAAATTCTGCTTCATAGGAATATACAGACAGGTTAGCTAACAAAGGAGCACAAGTCGTGCCCATGGGAATTCCAGCATATTGTTGGAGGACCTGATTACCAAAGCCCACGAAGATAATGTCAATTAGGAACTTCAGCACATTTTGTTGATTTCAACTTCAGATTACTTGTGCATGGAATCAGAGAAGGGTTTAACAAAGTAATTTTTTTGATAACTGATCGCTAGATATGGATATTTGTGTTATTCATTTTTGTTGAAGAAGCAACTGTCTATGATGTCAAAGAGTGTAGTCTTTAATTCATCGTGAGAAATGGTCGTGTAAAGTTTTGAAAAGTCATACGTTTTGATGTTGTTGATCTGAGAAAAGTTTTGTGATATCAAGTTTATTAAAAGGTCTTTAGAATTTTTTAGAATCCACATTTGATTAACACCACTTCTGGCATATGTCGTCGCACAGTAAGTTTGAAGTGTCTCCTTCACAGCTGTTAATATTTTCGTGAATATCGATATACATATTTTCGATAGATCCCCTTCTCCTTTCATGCATCAAACAGCAAAACTATACGAATATATTTATATGGGGTATATCGCATGTTAGCCAAATTAAGCAAGTGAATATACATGAATAATTTAATTTAGAAGAAGGGGGGTGCCTTGTTTCATTCCTTGATCCGTCTTTCAACAAAGCAAGCAAAAATTCATACGTCACATTTTATCACATGACGTCAGACACATTGACATTTGGATGCTATTTGTTACTTGTTTACATATTTTCTTTTGTCGGATTTACTATTAGCGATAACATTGCATACAAGGGTAAGTTTTCATTTAGTAGAAGTTTTCACAGAGGTGAAAGTCGTAAATTATTGCATTTTCTGATATTTGAAGATTTATTTTGGGTAGGTCTAAACAATGCAATTTCCCGTATTTTCTCAATCTGTCGGAGATGAGCGACTTCAAAGTCGATCTCTATCTCTAAAGGGCAACGAAATACTCATTACATGGATAGTCTACACATATTTTCTATCATGATCAACTTCACTTTCGATACAATATTTTGATAAATGGCTAGGCTCCGTAGAACTAAAATTAAAGATGGCGACCTTTGGCTTCGCAGCTAGATCTAGACGCTTCGTGTCGCTGTTGCTAAGTAAATCATTCGCGGCTTGGTTGATTTGTATTTTTCCGAGTGTATGTGCATTTTGATAAACGAAGGTTAGCATCTTTGTCTCTTGTATTAAATTATAAGGAATGACTTTAATTCTGGGGCAAGTTATACGAGTATAACCTGGTTTGGGTCAGTTTACTCTTTTTTATCATCCGCTTCGTTGGGATTCGCGGATTATAAAGCGTAAACTGACCCAAACCAGGTTATACTCGTATAACTTGCCCCAGAATTAAAGTCATTCCTTAAATGTTTTTAATAATTGTCATTTCTAATGCATAAGTCCACTATATTTCTGTAACAGAATTCAATGTCTTATAAATATTTTGATGAACTAAATATACCTTGAAATACTAAATGTGTCGTTTATTTTTTTTTTAAATTTGCATATGAGACGAGAATTTCAGTTACTAGTATGTACCTATATCTGAACGATGACTATCATTCTATAACTAATGTATTTAAACATCGCTAAATGGCTATAAAATTTTCAAGCACTCCATTTATGGAAATAAAACGTCTTTATTTTACGGCATGCACATATCTAAAACTTTAGTGGTTGGTACCTTCGGAATAGCAGGTGACGTTTTCCTTCACCATCAAACATTTCTGATGTGCTATCTGTCACAAAAAGCAACATTTATTTGTTAAAACATCATTCCTTTGGAATTGCTATTTCATTGACGTCACTGTTTCTGCACTATATGCACGATATTATCAACAAAGTATGAAGTTTCAAATGGTTTTGTTTGTATTACGTGTGTATATAGATTTTAAAAAACCATACGAGTATATAATACAACGGTGATTAATCTTACACAAATCAAATTAACGACACGTAAATACACTTGTTATTTAAGAAAGTAAAGCAAAGGAACGTACGAGCACAGCTTAAAAATCATGCAGCTGTCTCGCGGACTGCAAGTTTTGGTTTTACACGAACTTCTTAACTGAAATGAACATTTTTTCTTCATTTCCATTTATAATTTTTGAGCATTTTATAATGCATGAAAACATGCTAACACATTCTGATAATTTTTTGGCCAATCAAAGTTTATTATTTTAGATTCAGTTATTGAAATTAAAGCACGACATTATGCTTTCTATACGTTCAGATCGGTGAATGTTTTGATTTCTTACAAATAAATGCTTTCTAAGCATCCCCTTAATTATTATACCGTTTCCCGAAAACAACACAGGAGGTATTTGAATTCAACATTATTTTAATTTACAAATTTTTGCATTGATGAAAGTTTACCTGTTTCAAGCAAATTACATCCCAGACAGGTAGGCGACACAATAAATCGTACAGATTAGGATTCATAATTGTAGAATCATATACATGCAAAGAGAACATGTTTGATATGAAACAGTTTAAATTACATGTCATTTTATCATACAGATAAGGCATAAATAACGAATGTTAATATTCATAACCAAATAAAAGATAATGTTAATAAAATATCATTATCCTTAAATAATGGAATGTTAAATTAGGTGAAGCAAACACGTGTGGATTTCTTGTGAACACATTGCTATTTAATGCACTCTTCTAAAAAATACGACGTCAATAACTCACAAGACGCACTCGATGTCGAGAAAGCCCTAAATGTGAAAATATCGGATGCATGTTTTATATTCCCTGCATAATTAAAAAGGACATGAAATATAAAAAAGACATGACAAATTGTGTCTTCAATTGATACCATAAGTATTCAATTCTGAGGCATGTCTTTCACATGTTCTATGTTCCTTTGTGTTAAGTTACCATTGTAGCAATCTAATTTTGTAAATGCATCTTCATTACACTGTACTTACATATTACACTGTACTTACATATAATCAATAATGCATTTCAATTGTTTACATATCCTACACAACTGGCAGCCGTAAATAAGTCATCGAATGGTTGAATTAGACAATTTGCGATGTCACAGATTTTTAAGATCTTTTAAAGCTAATTACGTATATTTAGGGGCCCGTGTTTGCTTTATCTATAATTTGTAATTTCCATAGGACTATAGGATTGATCACCTTTCGCTATCTTCACCTTTTTATCGTAGTTATTTGCATGCATTTAAGACGAATGTCTCATATACTTGTGCGACTGATATTTTTTTGGACATGAGTTTGCAAACTTTTCTAAATTACTTCATACAAATGCATGACTAAAAACCATTTGCATTCAGTCATGGTGCTCTTAATGGGATAAAGATATTGCCAATCTGCGTAATTTTGTTAATGATATGCAAAAACTCTAATTATCATGATTCTAGATAATTGCAGTTGAGAAGAACCGGTCTGACAATGTACTAAATATATGCCTTTATCTATGTAACCACAGCTTTCACACGTATGGAACACGGACTATCAACGTCTCTTAAATAAAATATCTGCTAAATGCACAGAACACTGTCACCAAAGAGAGAAGAATCAAAATTGTAGAACGATAATTCATTTAGACCATAGCGGTTTTCAAATTTAGCGTTGGTAACATAATTAAATAATGTGTGTGCTTCTTCCATCATCATTAAAGAGAAAAATAGAATGTAACCTTGCACAGAAGGCGATGATAACGAACAGTGATCAATCTCATAACTCATTTAAGCAATACAAAATAGAGAGTTGGGCAAACACAGACCACTGGATGCATGCATTATTTTCAAAATCCAAATCTATTGTGGTTTTAAGAAGCCTTGTTTAAAAATATGGATGAATGTAAGTAAACATTGTAAGGTGTTGTTAATAATCTTTTTTCCAAAAGAAACGATTGTAACAAAATAATCTGTAATTATAACAAATTATTGGAGTCGGAAATATCTTGGTTTTAAGTCGCTTCGAGAATTATTTGTTCATACATGAAGGTAGCAGCTGTATGTGAACTAAAAAGAAAAGGTGGATATATCAAACAGTGATCAATATCATAATACGAAATACAAAAAACAAATACAGACTCCTGGACATACCACATGTGGAATCAGGTACCTAGGAGGAGTAATCATCCCCTGTCGACTGGTCACACACCATGAATCATATATCACGATCAGGTAAACGGAGCAATGTGTAGTCAAAATCACTGCATGGTGTTTATGTATCGTCACTGTCTTTCAACTGATTCGATACACAAGAGCGTGTTCTACGTATGATCAATACATAAATAGATGAATCCAAATACCAAGCTGCAAAGAAATTGGAGATATGAGTATAGCAGCCCCAAATAATCTCCATTCAAAATGGGTCATTAAATACCATAACAAATTTGAAAAACAAATTCTAAACTATTTCATATTTCATTCATTCTGCGCTGTTGGCATTGAATCGTGGTCGGGTTTGGCATCACTGTGATTGAGATACTGTAAAGAATTTTGACGTAAAATTGATTAACTGTTATATTGTAAAACTTATACGGTACAAATTTTGATGCACCAGATGCGCATTTCAACAAATAATGTCTCTTCAGTGATGCTTAACCGAAATGTTTGAAATCTGAAATAACAATAAACTTTAAGAGCTATTTTAGGGAAAAACAGAGTGCCAAAAAGTGGAGTCAAATTCGTCTAAGGATAAGAGCTATGCATGAGGGTGATAATCCTTAATTTTGAAATGAAGTTCTACATTTTACCACAGCAATTAAATGTACATGCGTATTTTCAACCTAGTAACGACGTATTTAGATCTAATGTTATAGTTTGAAACTATTTGTGTAGGGACTGATTTTACGATTTGCCTGTGGTAAAAAAATGGTAATTAAAAGATATCCACCTGCAAATATTTCCACATGAAGTAGTTTATGTCTTACGTCTCGCATTCAGCTTCTCCATCGTCAACTTCCCATATTTGTGTAGCAATATTCCATTATCACCTGCATATGGTGTTTATATATCTCAACTGATTCGATATGCAAGAGTTTGTTCTGGATATAGTCAGTTTTTAAATCGAGGTAAGCTACTGACAAACAAGTTGACGGTACAGAGATTTCAACAGTCTCGATTGAAGTCAGCATTTCGCAAATTCTATGGTCGTTATAACGATCTAGTTTGTCAATACAACCTTGCATTGGGTCAAATGCTGTCTGACGTGTTTCATACCGATTGTTAAGCCGATCTTAACACACTGATTTTGACTGCGGATAACTCCGTTTACCTGATCAGGATATATGACTCACGGCGGGTGTGACCGGTCAACAGGGGATGCTTACTCCTCCTAGGCACCTGATCTCACCTCTGGTGTGTCCAGGGGTCCGTGTTTGCCCACCTATCTATTTTGTATTGCTTGTAGGAGTTCGTTATCTTCACCTTGCATTCACTATCTCCCCGTTAGGGAATGTTCTAACCACTGATTCATTTGCCGTACATCATTCAAACGTAAATATTTTGAAGAAATGTTAACCTGGAAGAGTTAGGACGCTAAATATCAATTAGGGATCTAAATATGGACAGGGGATTCCTAAGTTCGATCCCTCGGATGTCACCTTTATAATTGGGATCCAACGTTAAGTTAGACATTGGGACAAAAACGGACTTTCGCCGTTGAGGCCTTGAGTACAATATGAGTGAAATAAAAATGAGACTTTCGGTGGTATTCATATTTTGACAGTTTTATGTAATGTAGTTCCACAAGATTAAAATAATCATATCTCAATTATTTATCCTTAACGTGAAGGAAATATCGAGAAATATCTCTTGAAAACCAAGAGTCAATTGAAATCATTTACCTTTTGTTTTATCATTTTGAAATGAATGCAATTTTTGAATATCAATTTCTTCTTTCATTGTAAAATTCAGGGATATAACTGCATTTGAAGTTTTGCTCCATCCTGATAATTTAAGTTCGTTATGTGTAGTTACGAAGTTTTTAATGGAAACATCACCAACAGTAGATGAAAGTTTACAAATCTGATGTAAAGGGTCGTAGCATTAGATTTTGTAATGTTAGTTAATAATAATTACTGATACCTTATAAGTGTTATGAGATTGATCACTGTTCGTAATATTCACCTCTTATACATTAAAAACTGTGGACATTAACATCAAAATTTTGATACATCAATTTACTACGGTACAGCTGTGTTGTTAAAGTAAACCAACCGAAGAACTTAGATACTTTGAAGTACTGTAATGAATTTGTTTTGTCGATTTGTTTATCTAATTACCATTTCATTCATATTGGATCGGTCCTGTGGAGATTCGGTTTATAATAGGTCCTTGGTACCCCTTCCTTGTCGTAAGAGGAAACTACATGGGGCGGTCCCTCGGGTGAGACCGCAAAAACAAGGTCCATGTCACAGCCGGTGTGGCACGATAAAGGTCCCTCCCCGAACATAGGCGTAAACTTTACAGACCTTCACCGGCAATGATGACGTTTCCATATTAGTGAAGAACTCTCGAACGGGTCGTTAAGCAATATACAACCAGTCAACCATATTAAATCGTCCCCGACTGTAGGCGAAGTGATGAAATGTAGACCTGTGCACTACCTGCATGATCATCGCATTGAAGTTCTGTGTCGTATAATCACCTTTTGCTACATAGAAATTCGGTTTTTAAGGTGAATCACTACACCAAAACTTTATTTAATGACTCATTAGTGTCTCTCATATGAAATACATGTATATGTTCACCATCGAAAGAATGACACAAACTCTCAGTTATTTATCTCGAAATAATAAAAAATGCGTTATGTTTACAAATAAGAGGTTTTAATGTCCACAATGTGTTTTGATTTGATGTGTGGTATGGATATCTTATAAAACATAACAAGAAAATTCAGGTAAACCTTTGAATTTATAATATCAACTCCGATCGGAATCAATTAGACTGAGAATTTGATCAGACTTGTTTCAGATTTGAAGGAAACAAGATTTTCGAACATATCCATTTTCCATCTTTGAAAAATATATATATTTGTCAGATAAAATACAGAAACTTTTACCATGGTCTTCTAGGCATGTTTGATCATTCATATCATGCATCGATTTCACAGCGATTTTTGCACTTTAAATTCCTGAATTCATTCTATAGACAGAAACACAATGAACTCACGAGGACATGTTTCCTTTCTAACTTACAATAGAGGTTCTTTGTTTAGCCTAACAACCGAGAATATACAAACTACTACATTCTGAGCTACAGAAACTAAACAACTTACATTTGTCTCAAAATATATTTTAAGATCTGAATTGGAATATGAAAATAGAAAAAGAAGTATCAACGGTCAAACATTAATGGTGACATTTATTTGAAAGAGTTGTCGCTATACCTATCATTAAGGATAAAGCAATTATAATGCTGTGGTTTTAGACGATGATTAAATCTGTACTGTGACCCGACAAGGACATGCACGAATGCCACCTACAACGGCTGTATGTGTATTTTCTTTTTTCCCAGCTGATTTTGCGTCCATCCACAAACACATTTCAGAATCAAAATTCGATTATAAAAGAAGAAAGTTGCGTTAATTTTATTGTTATTTAAGCATTTCCTCATTTGTTTAGTTTAAGCCACAGCCATATTTTCATTTTTCAAAAGCTGGGGGTTGAATGTAATGCCTACACATAATGGTTTTCCATATTTCATACCAGAGACCGAAATAATTGAAATCTATTTTAGCATTTGAAAGTTTATTTCTGACACAGGTTGTGATATATTGAATTAATGTATAAAACTTTCAAACTCGTGCATCAAACGTAAACAGGGCGTGGTTGTTTACATATGATTTTGACCCGTTTTATACTTACATTTGATCAGTCGTAAAGTCATGGGGATTTTAGGATCTTTATACATGTAGTCAGTTAAAGTACACATTCACTCTGACACCACTCTCATCTACACGTGCATTATAAGACACACCAACTTCCATTTACACGTGCATTATGAGACACACCAACTTCCATTTACACGTGCATTATAAAACACATTACCTCCCATTTACACGTGCATTATAAGATGCACCAGCCCAATTTACACGTGCATTATAAGATACACCAGCCCAATTTACACGTGCATTATAAGATACACCAGTTCCCATTTACAGGTGCATTATGAGATACACCCAGTGATATTTATTTATTGGCTAAAGTTTCAACATGTTGAGGTTTAGCTATGTCTAAGATTTGAGACCAGGTCTTTATAAATGTCTGTAATTCTGTGTTCAGAAAACAAAACAACAGGATTAGATCAAAATGTGTCATGTTCCCCCGAAAATGGCGGTGATCGTTAAATGAACATAAAGTAAATCTAATGGAAATTTAAATGAACATGAAAACTTTGACTCCATTAAAGAAATGACGACATCTTCCAACAGATATTATATGACAATCGTACATATTTATGTCGAAATTAGAATAGATATGTGTTTCTTTAAGTTACTTTCAATAGTACCATATATTCATCGCTATCCTGATGTATTGTTTTCTTTTTAAAATCAAATTTAGGTGAATCATTTTTCATATTTAAGAAGATAACAGAAAACATAAAAGCATTATGAATATATAAATGAATATATATCAATGGGCTTCATTCTGACTACTATAAAAGATTGATGAGAAACAAATATTTCAGGTTGTGTTTAGTATGACAATGAATGTCACGTGTTTAACAAGAGTTCAATTTATCAATCTGTCAGTATGATCTATTCCTACTAATATATGTTTCCGCGTGTAAAATTTTAATAATTGTTCATTTACGAAATCACAGCTCTGGACGTCTTGTGACAAGACAGATTTCCTTTCACTGTCTGAATATCAGAAATAACATTTTCATTACAATCCATTCTATTTTCATGGCTTCTTATCAAAATAATTGTATTATGATATAACATTTGATTAATAAGATTAATTTTAACGTGTATTTCAGTCCCTTTAATGCATTTAGAAATAGTTTATTTATGATATTCCCCATTTCTCAACTTCTACATTTGTCAAGAGTAACAAAATGGTTAACGTCATTCCCTTGTCACGCGTGCGCACATGAGATCTTTTGTAGAAAATATTTTAATTGTCATCAATTCTGAAAGGAGTAAAGATAACAAAACAGAAAAACGTGAAATACTGACTCGGATAATTGTATCATTCCCCTCAATGATAACACGACAAACGTGTTCATGTCAATATGTATTTTCAAATGTGAAATTAATTTCTTGTATCTATGTTTTACTTTCATTTCTGTTGGTATATTCCCAGCCTTTAAAATAGCTGTATTATATTTATAGGACTCACGGCGGGTGTGACCGGTCAACAGAGGATGCTTACTCCTCCTAGGCAACTGATCCCACCTCTGGTGTGTCCAGGGGTCTGTGTTTGCCCAACTATTTATTTTGTATTGCTTATAGGAGCTATCAGATTGATCATTGTTCGTTATCTTCATCTTTCATCAAGATTCATATGTACATCATTTACATTCACGAGGAAATGGTTACTATTTCAATTGGTAAAGATATCAAAGGTAAAAAAAAATAGCAATTGTAAATACTTCTGAATATGTATGAGGGAGTTGTGTATTTTATGGAATTGTTATGTAGTATGCACAATTTAATACTGACGATTTACTCTTATCTTTACTTTAGAAGGAAATTTACAAGAGGTACCGATAAGTGGCATTTATTTAACAGGTAGTGTGCCATTGACTATCACATTTTAAAGTACTGATTGGTTAATTGATTTATTGTTTTGCGCCCCGTTGATAATTATTTCACTCATATTGAGACTTCACCAGTTATACATGTTGGTGAAGTACCATAAATTTAGACACATGCTTAGCGTTTACAGCCTTAGCAGTGAGGTTTCTTTATCGTACCAACGCTTGCTGCGACATGGAACCTTCGATTTTAAGGTCATATCCGATAGAATCGTGAGTTCCGAGCGTTTGGCAAATGATTATTCACTACATATGTTTACATCTTAGGTTAAACATGGTTATAACAAGAGGGATGACCAACCTCGTGGCATCACAGTTACGTCACCACTGAGCTACAGCGAGCGCTGAAATGTTGATTGGAGGATATTATTCAGAATATTCAGCTTATATCCATTCTCTATGTTTCTGTCCCAAATAATGGAAAATATAATCCCATAAAGTTGTCGTATTTTATATTGTATTTAACTAATTCTAATATAGAGTTCATGGTGGATATAACCAGTAAATAGGGGGTGCTTACTCCTCCTAGGCACCTGATCCAGCCCCTAAAGTGTCCAAATTCCCGTTTTTATCCTATTCCTAATTATGTATTCTTTATAGGAATCATGAGATTGATCACTGTTCTTCATCTTCGTTTTTCAAAGTAAAAATACAATTTGTTTAATTCTTACCTTGATCTATGCACTTCCTTTCTCAACACGACCGTTTTTAAGTAGCTAGCAATTACAGTTCAAACTATGACAATGGACAGGATACGCATACAATTCAAACTAAATAATCTCGTTCTCCACCGATGTAAATATGTATTTACGGACATCGCTATGCATTTTCATTTTAGAAAAGAAATGCCATTTTGATTTCACAACCCACAGCAATGAGGCACCACGGCCAAAACATCCATTATATATGATGTGCATATGTATTCTGTTTTAGTCCAAATTCCATTTTAACAGATTGTGGTATGGTATTTATGAATTTCAAGATGTATCGAAGGTCACTAGTGCCTGTCACATTTCTAGAAGATGAGTGTTGTCCCGTAAAATAATGGACAATGCGTTTTAATGAAAAAAGCACGCACAAAGCTGAAATGTTCAGCGAGTGTTCATCTATCATTTAGGAGTATAACTGTATATATTAAAGTTAAACATTGAAATTTTATTTTCATTCGAATGGGAAAGAGGAACCGACAGCGCCGCACGAAGTGGACTACATGATATGCAAAGAATATGATTCCGAACATGTTCTGCACAACTTTAACCCACATGGCTTGCTTAGTCAGAGAAAATACATAAACGAGTGGGATAAATAAATGTATCTTTAATTTTTCATGTTATAATGTGTAAACAAGTGAAGAACACTACCAAGAAGGAAAATGATTTATTACTAATACATGGAAATGTCACGGTTTTTTTGGATGCATGTAAATAAGTGATATAATAAAGCACGAAGGTTGTTGATATTTCATATCTGAGTCATTTGTCGTATATGCTTTCAGATATGAAAAGGAAACTATATCCTGGTGAATTCCGTACGTCAAATGAAAAACTCGCATTAATAAAGATAAATGATAATCATTCAACTTCATGAATTTGGGAAATGACCACGCTTTATCTGCTTATATATATAGCATTTGTGTGAAGAGGGAGGGAGACTGATGTTTCAGACCGATATCGGCGATCCGTTCTACGAGCTCTGACTTCTTGATATTTTTTAGATGTTCTGTGGCATTTTGTCATTGGTTTTGATGTTAGATATACCTGTCCGCTCCTCATGCTAAACCGTCATCAGCTAGTACCAAATAATGTGTTCAATAGCAGTTAATTACTAGTAGAGCATTAATCTATGCACAGTGTGGAATGTAATTTTAGACTGAAGACAATCAACTGTTTGATAAGAATTGATCAGTGAATAGCTCACAATTGATCTTTATAGTGGATAAGAAGACTATTTTTATCAGAACTTTGCATACATTACACGTCTGACTGAATGTGATCCGGAGAAAGGAAATCGTTTCCTTCATTTTCGGTGTGATTATCGCAGAGACCAGACGTGTATGCTTTTTTGGATTTATTTTTTTCACATCATGCTCAGATACGGACATGTGTCATTTGACTAAGGGACCCAGAAACGACATTGTACATTGCCAATAAAGCACCGGAGTTCTCTGCTACTGCAAAATCATAATTAACAGTTTGAATTAATTGACTTTATTCAGTTGATATCCAAATCCAGATTGTGCAACATGGTAAGTTATTTTTGTTTTCATTTCACCAACTTAACATTTCATTATTTACTTCCATTCTTTGTAAACGACGAAGTACATCTTTGTAAATCACTTGATAAATAAATATTGCTAAATTTTAAGTCGTAGTTAATAATTTAATGTGCCTAAAATGTCAACGCTTCGAAAGAAAAAAATAAGAGAAAATGAATCGAAACGCAATTCGCAGACATTGAAAACACAACAATTAATGATATAACAGTGCTGGATAATATAGTTTTACGATTCTATATATTGGTTCTTTCAATTATATATAATTTTGATAATGCAATTCCCTAAAAGCACGAAAACGTCAACAGCAAGTAAAAACTACGAAAGTGAAATAAAGGACACGTTATTTGTATCAAATAAATGGGTATTACAGAGTATTGAGATTTGAATATTATTAATTATATAAACAAAACGTGTAATCCAAGGAGGAAATAGTATTTATGTATTGGCAAATATACGATTATTTTATGTAAAATAAGACCACTACATCCAATGCAATGGTAGCTCAAATGAATACGTCAACATCTAAGCAAATCAAATCAAATTTTACATATTTTTTATTGTTACTATTATCATTTATTACATTCCTTCAAACTTAATTCGGAATAATTTAAACTATTTTCTTCTGTCTTTAACAAAAATGAAAACAAGCAGACAATTCTAGGTCAAGATAGTCTTTTTCAGCCCACTCCTCTGATTTCCGTTAATTCACAACAAAATAATACCGTTTATAAATTTTTAATCAGGGGAATTAAAGCAGCTTAATGACAGATATAAACACGTCGTTGGGACGAATTGCTTTATTTCTGTAGCCGTAAATTACCTTTTAGTATGACATGTCTAAAGAATTTCAAATTATATTTTCCAAATTAAGTAAGAAAAATGAGAGTTCTTATGTTCCTGTCACGATTAATGATCGTTACGGTGGATGAAGATAATGGTATATTAAAGGAGGCAATTAACGTGCCATGATTACGTAGAAAGAAAACCCCCATTTCATTGTGCTGTCTATTATAACCTACATGTAGCTCTTGATTTTGCATTCGTTGGTTTTATGTATCATAAAAGTGCAAACATACTACTGTGCGAATTTTTCACCTTTACAGCTAATTTCGATTATTAGCTAATGTTATCGCACCATTTTATTTAGTTGGTGTCAGACATCTAGATATATGCGGTAGTCATTGACATTATTGTCTAAATGTATCCTAAATCACCATAAATGATTATCCAATTACAAGAAAGGGGAAGATAACGAACAGTGATAAATTTTATAAATCCCATAAGTAATACAAAATAAATAGTTGGGCAAACACGGAGCCCTGGACACACCAAAGGTGGAATCAGGTGTAGTGGGACCTAGAGTAGGGTAAACGCAGACCCCTGAACACACCAGAGGTGGAATCAGGTTTGGTGGGACCGAGAGTAGGGTAAACGCAAACCCCTGAACACACCAGAGGTACACGATAATGCGCATAAGAGAAGTAAGAATCCCATGCTGGCTGATCACACCTGCCGTTATTTTATATCTTGATCTGATAAATGGAGTGATCTTTGATCAAGATCAGTAAGAAATGAAGGACTTAAAGTTTGGCATGGAACAGGTCACAAACGATTCGGCACAATCATAGGTTGTATTCACAATTTGATTATTATGACGACGTCAAATTTAAATTGAAATGATTTTTAACGACGCTTGCAAAACTCCTGTAATATCAACCTATTTTCCGGTATCCTACTTCGATTTAGAAATTAAACATATGCAAAAATATTCTCATGTATCAGATACATTGAGAGACATACATCATATGAAAGTGATAATGGAATATTGCTACATGAATATGGGGATTTGGCAGTGGAGAAGGTCAAACTGTATTGTTAGTTTGCCTTTACTGTCTATGTTCAATAGAGTATCTAAATATCAAACAGAAATGGAAAACTGTGTGGTTTCTTTTATCGGTTATATCAAATAGACATGTGATTAAAAGTGATTATTGATAAGAAATAAAACGTCGTTAACACATGTAAATGTCAAGATAAAATTTTACACTAGTATTACATATCGCAGCAACTTTAGTCTTAATCCCTTTTTATCACAACCATATTCACTTTCATGAGGTCGAATTGAATTACTGTGGTGCTCGCATCTTACTTAACCATATTTCCCCATTTACATATGACTGTTAACATTTGATAGAAACACAACACAAGTATCATTCCAACAGCATACACGGCATAATAGTTTGGAAATCAATAATGCAAGATATAAGAGTACAAATTGATGCAATGCCACAATCATAAAATAAATGAAAACAAAAACAGAAAAAAAAAACGTTTGAAAATAGCAATACCCACAATTCCGTGGAATAATTTTTTCGGTAACGGAAGCTTTTTGTGGAAATATTTTCAAACAGCAGTATTTCGTAATATGTCATCACATTATGTCGGGTGTTTTGCTTTGTAGATGTCTGGTCAGGAAGTACAGCTGGTTGTTCTTCTCCTATCCTGGAATTTACTCGTCTCCGCACGATATACTGAATATCAGGGATTTATCACCCCTGATCAGAGCTCCGGTTCACTCGGTGCTCTCAGCAGTCCTGGATTTGGTGGGAATGGACGAAATGCTGCGATCGTTGACAATGGTTTACTCAATCCAAAACAAATGCATTCATCTTTGTCATCATTATCTAGTTTTGATAATTTTATGGATAAAGTTCAGCAACTTCCTGAGAAAATGCCACTCGTCGTACCTTCTAACGATCCCATGCCTTCTGTGGCGTATCATTCAGTGCCACTGGCTAAGAAAGACCCTACTCTACCAATTGAGAACATGCTTGATGTTGATATCATCCAGAAACAGACACCAAATAATTCTCCATCTAGAAAAACATCTATGGCAGGTCAAATAGATGTCACTGATCAAAAGAGAGCATTCACCGTTGATCAACCGACAGTGAAAAAAGCTGTTAACAGGCGAAAAACAAATCCAGATAGACACAGTATCCCATCTCCTCAACCAAACAAGGATACTAGCAGAAAACAAACAATACAGAAGAGTAAAAAGCCCAAATCCATTCGATTCATGAGTGGCAACGAAGTGTTTAGACCCGGTCAAAGGAAAGCTATCTATAAATTTACTGGTACGTCTTTCACAAGATCCCCTAGTCAGACGAAACGACCAACCCAAAAGACAAAGGTGCCTAAGTTTGATACGCCACAAGAATCAAATAACCAGAATAAAATGACAAAACAAACAACGCTTGATAGGATCATGTTTGGGGATATTTTTACCACGGAATCTCCTGTAACCATATGGCGGCAGAGTGTTCAGCGAGGTCATTCTGGAAGCACAAAAAGTATTAGTGTACCTATTGCAAGTCATCTTCAAAACGAGTCGCCTACAACGCCTCCTCAAAAGAAGTACTCATTTGTGAATCCAACTAAAACTGCCGTCGTTGGCAGTCACATTATCACAGAAGATAATCCACCCTCGGATATTATAGTAAACCATCATGAAACGTCATTATCTGAGAGGAATAGAGCGTTAAGTAGAAGTAGATATAATGAAGTATATCAAACACAGAAGTCCCCTACACAGCGCAATCAACGGCAGCCAATTAAATCATCATCGTCATTATCTAATATGAAATTAAAAAAATCGAATTCAAATAATGAGTCACAGCCAGTTGCTAATCCTACGCATGTTGTATCAGATCCATATGCAGTGGCAGACATTATTGTAAGCAGCAATCAGCAAGGTGCACTTTACCAGAATAGGGATGCTAGTGCTAAAAAACAAGACACTAGGAATCATCTTCAGAATGGCAATAGACGAAATGTCCATGGGTCCAATCGTATGAATAATTTCAATGTTGAAAACCGAAAAGAAAAACCTATGAGGGAGGTTCTAGACTTCCAAAATAGTGGACTAGGTTTGGGATCACTTTCGAATCCTCGAAATGTAAAGTTAAACAGCCAGAATTGGGTGAATAAAAACAGATTAACAACTACCCATCAACAGAAAAAGTTGTCAGCAGCAGCTCATAGAACACATAAAAACAAGGAATTGGTACAAAAGAATACTTTATTAGGTAACACAGAATTCATAGCAAGTCACGGGCAAACAGAAATTCCTAAAAAGCATGCTTCAATCTCAGAACTCCACTCATCCACACAACAAAGACCACCACAGGCCAACAATCCTTCTCAGAATCGTATTGGAAGAATACATAGTACATCTCAGAACACAAATACAAATGGAAATCCATCTCATCAACATGGGAAATACCCAACTAACAATCAAAAACTGTTCTCAAAGACGCAAAGCCAGCAACAAAGACGCATGGAGAGACCGGTTACGGATAAAAAACAATCCTTGAATGCGCAAACGAATCACCATTCTCACTGGCAAAGCAAATCGCACCCTACCCAGTCGCACAGTATAAATCAACAAAAACATCAAACTCAGATCAGAAATCGTGCCCGCGAGCCAGTTGTTCAACAACAGAAAAAGAAAACACCCAGAGTCCCAAACAATTCGGTAGGCAGCTCGCTTTCAAACCCTGGGGTACATGTATCTAACATTCAACGAAAAGTTATCCAGTCTCAGACTGCTACAAAAAATCAACATAAGCATTTGAAGGAACCCGTAAGGAATCAAGACCAACTTCAGACACACTTTCGAAAACCAGAAGTAAACAATGTTCCTTACACAATCGTTGATGTACCACCATCCCCTGCAGAATACTTTCATAAATCAGTTAGCCATATTCCGCGATCTGAAAATGTAAAAAGTGTCCACAAAATACAATCTGGAAACACCTTATATAGGGATCAGAATTCACACAATCCCGGGGCACTCCGAGCTGAATATAACTTAAGAAATGATATAGTGGAAACCAGACATTACAATCTCCTTGACGCGCTTCCACCTAGCAACTCTTTGAATTCTGCAGCTAATTATAACAGACTTCCAGACCAAAGTGTTTTCCAGATGGAAAATGCGAATTCCCTATATCCTAAACCTAATCAGCATCAACGTCAAAACAAACAGGTGGCTGCGACGAAAGGTCAACAGAAAAATTACCAGCATACGCAAAACAATATGATCAACCCAGGGGCAGCGAAAATAAATCCACTAGATGCTTCGGCGATAGATGCATCATTCAATATTCCAAAAGAATTAATGGGTAATCCAAATATCCAAATGTTGAATATCGAAAATCCTGTGCAAAGTGGATACTCATTGGATGGTATCAATATTTTGGACATTAAGCCCATTAAAGGATTGTCACCAGACATTGTTCAGATTTCGAAAGTGACGAACAAAATACCCATCATAGAAATTCCTATTAACTACAATTATTATGACACAACAACTATTCCAGCTGTGCAACGAAATACAAATTTACATACAGCTTCTTCCTTAGCATCACATGGTTACGCTTCAGAAACGGCATTCACGAAAGCTCCAGAAATGCTCCAAAGAACAACCAAACGAAGTAAGTTAATGCAGATTATTTTCAGAAAGACAGTTTTAATTGACACTTCATGCATTTAATAGTATAATATAATCCTCGTTTGCAACTTAATGTGCACAAAGGCAAACATACTTTTCCATACAGAAAATTGTCTAATTATCTATGGAGTTATTTCTATTAAAAGTGTTATTTGCGAATTTATCGTCAACAAAATCGATTATTTTCCAATACTAGCTTTATGTTTTTTCTGAATCTTTCAGATAACAAAATCTAATTAAATCCTTGCTTATATTTGCAGCATGTTCCTATGAAGCTAACCCTTTTAACAAAAACCAGTATGCCATGAGCCATTCGGAAGCCTTGGCAGGAAGGTTTACGTCAAAATGTCCTGCAGGGCTTGATTTTCGTGCCGATAGATGTCGCTGTGATTGGCCGGAAGCGCCTGTCAACTCAAACGGAAAATGTAAGAAAAATACATCTAGATTTCTACCATTTTTACTGAGATGCCCTATAGACATTGTGAAATAATCCGTGAAACAAACTATTAAGTAGTAAAATTCGTAATACGAGTTGGAAAATTCAACAATTCATTGGTTAAAATCTACTTTCAGATTAATACACAAGATGTTGAATATTGCAACTATTTTAGTAGTTGAGGTGTTTCGTAATGAAGCATTTCATCCCTCTGCAAGACCCCCGGACGCAAACATTGCAATCATCAAAATTGAAATTCAGAGAATCATCGATATGAGATTCTAATTAAGCAAATACATTTTATCTTTTTGACATGGTCTCACAAATCAAATCTTAATGACAGACTATGAATATAAAGCACATCTGCAAAACGTTCAGTTTGATAGTTATTACAAAGGTTAAGATTGCACACAGTATATCATGTGCTTGTGACTTGCTTGTCGATGGCATATTCCTGTCACACAACGCAATGAATCAAAAGGTTACATTACATTTCATATTTATTAAATGCAACAAATTACATAGATTTATGGAATTATGTATAATTAATTATATACACCATCCATAAGGGGTCAGGTCCACATCATAAACTTTATCTGCTTGAAAATATAAACATTAACATTCTTTAATCGTTAATGTAATCAGAATATGATGAAGGTCAGAAAGTTATGCTTATAGCGATGTGCGACTAATTTTATCTCCCACTTCAGGAAATATAAATCACGGGGCAACTGTTGGGGGTTAATGATGCATTTCACTTATGACATCAATGATTGATGAAATAATTTGAAAATACACGACTGA
The DNA here is from genome assembly GCF_947568905.1 of Ostrea edulis. NCBI lineage: Eukaryota > Metazoa > Mollusca > Bivalvia > Ostreida > Ostreidae > Ostrea > Ostrea edulis. The sequence goes on from NC_079170.1 coordinate 77,371,255, forward strand.
CTATGACCAACATGAAAATATATAGTACCTACAAACATGTACTATTCGAAAAATGAATTCATTAAATCAGTCATGGGGGATGAAATAAATAGTTGACCAAATGAAAACACTATTCATATTTTAATAAAAGTATTTTGTTTGCTTTTCAGCTTGCAATTATGTAGTAAATCCGGGGAACCGGAAGCAGTATGCCAATAGCATAGAAGACGCACGGGCGGGAAAGCTGTTTGACTGTCCAGCTAGTTTACACTTTAGTGAGACGAAATGTCGCTGTGATTGGCCTTGGCCGTGATAGGTATACTGTTTTAGATAGTGTATATGTGAAGGATTCAAATCTCAGAATTTCCAAATTGCGAAAGATAACGAATTACGAGCACACTGTTAGGAGAGCAGTTATGCTTTATAGTTGTATAGCCACTATTTACCACAGTCCAGTTGGTGACGACCTGTAATTCTCAAAACATTTTAAGAAATACCATTATTATATATATTCAGAAGATACTTTATTTCACTGGTTTTGTTTTACATGTGCACTAGTGGAGAATGTAATTATTTACTCGTTATTTCACAAGCCGCAGTTTGCTTTAATGACATATATTCCTTTCACCTTCTGAGGTGAAAAAGTTCAATACACACGTTTGGTCGAACGATTGCATAAAATTGGTGGGAGAATGTTTTGTCTGTTGCAAGCAGAAATTAATTACGTCCTATACTTAGTTGCAATATACATTCATTTTGTTTCATTTCCCTTGAAAAAAAAAACTTTAAAAAAAGATATTCAAATCTATTTCTTATTAGTATTAATATATATACATTTCATGGTTTACATTGACTTTTGGGAGATATTACAACTGGAAGAATGTGCTTTCTAATATCACTGCCAACAATGTTTATTCATTAAATCTATTTTATAATTAAACCGAAACCATAAACCTCATCTTAATTATCAATATTAATTAATTCCTTGTCAACCGCATTGAACCGTGCTTTTATTGGTCTACCGTGTTCCCATTAAGAAAATTGAAATGGTAATAGTCATTGTTGAATATAGTCGAATTTGATATATTTCTGTCTATCAATTTATTTATCTATCTATCTATCTATCTATCTATCTATCTATCCATCTATCTATCTATTTATCTTATAATATCTTTTATACACTAATTAAAACACTTTTAAAACATCCCACTGTTTACGGATACGAGTGTGATTCATCACTAAGTGTGCTTACTAAGATGCATCACGTTTCTGTACTTATCATTATGTAGTACCTATTAAACTGCTGAAAATATTTATCCATTTTAGACGACAGTCCCATGCACAATAATGTTACATAAACCATAACAAACCAGCATCTGATGTATAAACTATAATTTAAAAAAAATGACATTCCCCATGATTGCCTATTTTCTCACCAATGCTGCAGATAAGTGAATCATTTTAATTTATTATTAGTATTTTTAAGCTTGCCGTAGAAAAGATTTATGATTTTGTCAGCCACTTTTTTCTTTCTCGTTAAAAACAGCCTTATTAATAATCTGCACCTAGGTTAATTATAACGATTCAAAGGTAGTTAAATTTAAATGAGGTCCGCGAAGAGACAAACGTTTCACGTTTTTATATTTTTTGCGTTCAACCGACGGAGTTTAGAGGGAAACAGAAATAGATTTTTATTTCTCTTTCCGTGAGATATTTGTCAGGATAATTAACCCTTGTATCCCCGCCTGTCAGGGAGCAAACATGTGACAGGAATTTCGAATATGGCGTGAACCTTTTAACATATCAATCACGACCATAAACTGCTGGACGTTTCGTAATAATGACGGCTTTAAAATCTGCAGGATTAATAATAAGTGCATCTCAAATAAAACGAGTTGAAGGTGGAAAACATAACCAACCTATAACCCAGTGAACACGTCAATAAAAAGCCGGCATGATATATTTATAGGAAAATTAAACACAAAACATTGTTTACAACAAGTATGACATGTTTGTAAGAGTTCATTGACAATATTTCGGTCCCATGATAGTAAGATGTTCCATGAGTTAGATATTTGTTGTTTCCATCTGACACGCTGATCTTCTGGTGAACATTTTCCCTATTTCCTCTGGTTTTATTTTGACAGAAACTCTAATGACACGATACTCCCGGTGATTATGCCGACATGGGAAGCGGTGGGGGCTGGCCGGCCATGTGTATGGCACTCGATCTCAAAGCGTGGATATACAGACATTTCCAGCGAACACATGAAACATACAGTGATATTGAGTGCTGTTGTGATAACTTATTCATGTTAGCGTAAATTGTGCACATTATGAAAACTATTGAATTTGTTGTGTATATATTTATGACTGTATTTCATATGAATGTTGTTAACAGACTTTTCACTTGTGAAAATCTTCACTGATATTGTTTTTGTACATTGTATCACATTGTATCTAATCATTGATAATTAATCATAAATCGTAAAATAACTACTTAATAACTTGTGTTTGTTTTCAGTTTGAAATGTTAGTGTAGGGATCATTCCTATAAATGTAAATCATCGGGTGATCTCTCTCTCTCTCTCTCTCTCTCTCTCTCTCTCCCTCTCTCTCTCTCTCTCTCTCTCTCTCTCTCTCTCTCTCACAGTATACATATCCCCCAGTAAGAGAATGCTATGCTACGCGTAATCTGAATGGTTTAGACAGTCACGTACCACGGTTGATAACATTTCATATCTCCCCATCATATTTCACCTCTTTGGCGACCTCGTTTTTTTTCCATATTTTCATAGTTCGTAAGGCACAGCATATAAGGGTATCTGATGAAAGGCAAATATAACAAACAGTGATCAATCTCATAACTCCTATAAGCAATACAAAACAGATAGTTGGGCAAACACGGACCCCTGGGTATGCCAGAGGTGGGATCAGGTGCCTAGGAGGAGTAAACATCCCCTGTTGACCAGTCACACCCGTCGAGAGCCCTATATCTTTATCAGGTAAACGGAGTTATCCGTAGTCAAATTTGTGTGTCAAGAACCGCCTAACAAGCGGTATGGAACAAGTCTGACAGCATTTGAACCCGTAATAGGTTGCATTGGCAAATTAGATCATAGACCGTAGAATTTGCGAGATGTTGACTTTAGACGAGACTGTTGACCCCCCCCCCCCTTCCAACACCAAGCTCTTGTGTATCAAATCAGTGGGAATATATAAAACAAGCCTGCAAACGATAATAGAATATTGCAACATAAATATGGGATGTTAACGAAAATTAGGCAGGAACCATCCCTTATGTGAAAAAGTTGAATTGTTAGTTTGCCGATGATATCTTTGTTCAATACAATATGTGAATACGAAGCAGATGTGGGTGATTATGTGGTGTCCTATATTTCTATTTCACTGGGATAAATCGAATCGACAGATTAATGGAAATGATTGTTGTTGATATGTAAAACTTCGTCGATATATCTAAACGTCGAGTTGGACGTCACAAAAAGATGTTTTTTTTTCATGTACAAGCTTTTGAATAAACTCTGCTTCATAAGAATATACAAATACATCAGCTAACAAAGGAGCAAATTCCGCACCAATAGAAATTCTAAGATACCATGGAAGACCTGATCACGAAGGAATGCGAAGAAATTGTCAATAAGGAACTCCAGCATTTTTATTTCAACTTTAGAGTACTTGTGCGTGAAATCAGGGTACTGTCCAAGAAAGTAATTTTTTGGATGACTGGTCACGAGATACCAAGATTTACTTTTTCCATTTTGTTGAAGAAGCAACTGTCCATGTTGTCAAAATGTATTAACCTTAATTAGTCATGATAAACTGTCGTGTAAAGTGTTGAAAAATCCTACGTTTTGATGTTGTTCATAGAAAAATGTTTATTTTTGCTGATATCTGAAGTTCAATCGCAATATCTTGAATATTTCAAACATGATAGGTAAGAGCGTTTCTAATGTATGAAATGTGAATATAATGAACAGTGATCAAACTCATAACTCATATAAGAAATACAGAATAGAGAGATGGGCAAATACGAGCGCTGGATTTATCAGAAATTGGACCAGGCTCACGGCGGGCGTGACCGGTCGACTGTCACGAGTAGTTGAGTATCGTGTTAGTATGTATTCCTTGTAAAAATGTTATGAATGAAAGTAAGCTTGATTAGATTTCAATCAATTTGCTATTTACAAATATAAAAATGTACTTCAATGGAAAATCATTTAATTTTACATGTTACACGCTTTTTCATTGTTTGAAAAATTATTGGAATATCGTATCCAACGAAAAAAAAATATGGCCGGAACTACTTCCTATTGGAATGTTGGGGATTCCTCTGGATGCTTCGTATTTATATATAGATTAGGGAATCCTGAAAAGAATAACTTAACAATTTTATCGATCTAGACAAACAAATATCAAATATAGATAATGATCAATTATGGAAAATGAAATATTCATGGCTATTTGAGGATACCCCCCAATATAACAACACACGTCTGCCTCTGCATTTCCGGGCTGAGAGTTAAATGTATTCAACCGGGGATGGCAATAGTTCAGTTTGCACCTTACGACAACTTACTTCATATCACAAACCCAAATACCAGATAAACCGCACACTGCCTCAGAAGATACTACAATATCGTAGCCCTTAACGACTATGGTTTCGAACTCCGGCATAATATGTTTATGAGTGGGCACCGAAACGAGGCTCCGTACGACGTTACATGTACAACAGTTGTGACACCTTTTGAATTCACTGATAAAACTCAAAAAACCCTCTGTAACATTCACTTGTCCACCTGGAAGCCGCGATAAACCTCAAGATAACCCTACCTGGCATCCCACATCATGATTATGCACATATACCACGCTTTCCGTGACTACTGACATCGAACTTTGTAATTAATTCCTGTTCCATTCAACAAAATCCTAGCATTTTTCTCTCAACAGGACTTATATCTAATTCATCCTTTTAAAACTGCATTCTTCAGTCTACAAGAAACCTGTTTGCTCAACAGTAAACAACAGTTCGTGGAAGTCGCCATTAGGCGTAACGGATTTAGTTTTTTCAAAAGTTGTGTATTCAAAAATGAGTACGCCCATCTCGAAATGACATAGACTGTAGTCCAAGAATAACTCGTTAATTCAATTCAAATCATATAATGTTTTATCATATAACCTCAATGTTTTAAAATATTTTAGAAATGATAAGGAATGAATATATTATTTTTTCGGATGTATACCACGAAAAAAAAAAACCCCGGAAAACTTTTGCATCATACGCTACGTGGTATACCTCCATCCAATGAAAATATAATAAATGCATTTCTTAATACAAATACATAAATCACAGACACTGCTAGTACAGGTTTTAAGTCCCCGGATCCATCTCGGAACTTCGTCTTGAATGGGTCTAAGACGTAACGGTTTCTGGTACATCGATGTCACACAGGCCTTTGATCCTGACCAAGACCTCTACATGATTGGTATTTAAATTCTGACAATAGTAAAATCATGTTTAACCCCTTCTCTACCGTACCGGTCAATTTGACCGGTGGCGCGTAAAAACGGGACAGCGCAAAAGGAGTGCCTCTAAATCTTTCAAACTACGGTCAAAAGATATATGATCTATATACGATATTTTTGGAAATTTTCTCTATTTTTTAACTATGTAAAAATCAGTTAAGTAAATAAAGCCATTAAATTAATAAAAGCATTTAAAGCGAAAGATGGCTTCGTCTAAATATGACGTAACGCTTTGTCGCAAGGCCATTTTCCCCCTCGATACGATTTTTTTAATCTCCCGTATGAATGCACTTTTTTAAATATTTTTGAAAAGCATATATTCCCTGCTTTCAGAACATATAAAAATATTTCTAATGCCTGACAAAGTTATGAGAAAGTAGCTATTTTTTGCACATGTACGCTTTCTTACAATTTTATTTCTCAATGTTTAAACAGATCGGCGTTTTACAAATATCCATATATGGAAATAGGGAAAAGTAAATAAAGCCTGTAAAAGTAGAGGAAATTTTCTTTTTGATTGACTCTTATTCATGTTGTAATTCTTGTTAGTTTTTATATTACGATAAAATGAAATTGGGACATGCTGCGCGGTTTTCTTTAAAATTAGCGACAAAACGTTGGCGCTGAAAGCGATCGACGCGCATCGCACAATAAAGTAGTGAAAACTATTTGCATTGTCCTCTGTTGGTAATATGAATACTTTTTGATACACTAAAACAATATACATATATGTATGAAATAATCAGGCAGATATTCTCTGCTTTAAAAAAAAAAAGAAGTATAAAACCATTATTGGTAAATAACAGTTACACCACCTACTTGTAACTTCATAAAACACCTAATGAAAATGTTACATCGGTAGAGTGAATAAAAAAAATACTTCAGATTCAGATATAAACGTTATGTAATATTTTTTTCGGAATAGAAATATTTTTTTCTGCCAAACAAAGAAAACAAAAAGACCAGTCTGCATATTATATATATAATACATTTCCCCCCGTGATCCGGATCGCGGTCATGGGGTTTTCTGAAAGTGTGCACAGGCAACACACGTGTTTCCGTTTCAACGAAAACAACAACCACACAACAAACGCTTGTAATGTATTTTACATCTTGAAAAGGACCTGATATCAAATGAAGAAGTCTGAAGATACCCTGGATATCCTGTTGCAGGGTGACCCAAACGACCATGCACTCAGTATAAGCATGTAAGTTGATGTACATGTAGCCACATAGGCCGACTAGAAAAAAAAAAACGTTCATGTTAGGCCTATGTCATGTTATGAAAAATTCACGATTAATATATTAACAGCGATTTGATACCATAATTTTTCGTTTCATGAAAGAAAATATTTATATTTTATGATATCTAAACCAAGTGTATAACATCTGACATCAATTAATCTGTCCTGGACCGGCATTAATCAGTCTGACCCCCCCCCCCCTTTTGGTATCTCCGAGTGTAAGAAGAGGGTGGATTTAGTGTACGATGAGAAAAGGGTGGGATGGTTTTAATCAGACTGGGCATTCATGACCATTGGTGCGGAGGTTATTTTCCAAAATTTTCTATGTTTATAATTTTTTTTTATCTTTCTATGAAAAGAAAACACAATCTGTTAGGAAAGCATATATTGCGTTATTGTATTATCATTTATAATAATAGAATTTATTACCATAATTTGAGGTTTTTCTTCATATTGTAACAGAAATAAAAAAATAAAATGTGTGTTTGGGACAAAAGGTGTGTGTGTGTGTGTGGGGGGGGGGGGGGGACATCAATCAAAATCTGGTTATGACAGGCTATTGAAAAAGCATTTAATTATATGATCCATACATGCTGGTGTGCTATGAGCTGATGGGCATGCGCCCACTTCTTGCTTAGATTTTCTCTAATTTCGACTAAATCCACACTCCATCAGAGTACCATGCCAGGGGGTTTAGGCACTGTGTACAATGAAGAACCAATTCAATTCTACTTTAAATCTGGCCATTCAATTTCCCTCAGGGCACAATATTTTCGCTGGACACTGTATATTTTAACCTGAATTTCTTCAGTATTTCCTCCCATGTATTTGTTGGGCATAATGCTAACACCTCCATGATGCTTAGTGGGTTTTTTTTTCAATACGCACTCTGCTACACTCGCAAAGTATAATGAAATATTCCATTCATTTGATTTCTAACATGTATGTAATCACTTACCAAATAGCACTTCAAATATAGGACATCTCTATCTTTAAATAAATATGACCAGTACTTTCGTGCGAAACTGTCCCTTACTATCATAAAGCTTATATTCTGCTTTAAAACACAAAACAATAATTCTTAATTGTATTTTTCATCTTTAAAAAGGTTATTGACATCCCAATATTTAGTGGGAAGCTTCCAGGTATCTTCCACTAGTGACAGTCTACTGGTAAATCCAGACATGCATTGGAAGTATGTTGATGTGGAGGACACAGGGACACCTGATCCAAGAACTGTGGCATTTCATTCGGAGTGACAACCTGGCATTCAGTTGGTATGACTCTTTGAGGTTGAATATAGGGTTAAATCCGTATATATTTGGTTAACATTCAAATGAATCCAGATAATACATTCGCAAATGGAATCATGACATTATGGTACACTGATATGCGTGTACCATTTTACTCTTTATCGTTGCATTACTAGATATAACATGCATACAAAAAGAGACAAAACACGGAAAATCATTATTCTGTTTCTAATTATAAGGTATGATAAGTGTTTTAAATGCTGACAAATAAGGTATGATGACCAATACTGATTTTATTTGCATTTTTTTTTTCAGATATGGGACCTGATTATTCAGAGAATTGCAGATTTTATGAAGCTGTTTTTGACAGAAGATTTGGTTTTCTCCATTTGTGTTGCCATTAACCATTATGCTGTGATGGTCATATCTAGGGGGAAGGATTGTCATATGCTTCCCGAGGAAGTTCGAAGCTTCTCACTGAAGAGGAACTGTACAGGTATTACTAGTTTTAAAGTACCGATATTGTGACAGTGATTTCCAGTTTAAAACGAATAATAAAATGCATTTGATAAGATTACCTTTACCAAAATTAATCTGGCTGAATACATCAGTATATTGGGGCTAAGTATAAAAAAATCTTTTTTTTCTTCTTCAGATTGTTGGGCATTATCTTATACATGTCTGCTGAGAAGTTCTAGTCGATAGACAGATATTGGTCAACGCATGCCCCTATCCGAACAACCCAGTATCAAAAATTATGTCTAGAAATGTGTTTTAAGAGGTTGAATATAAGAAGAACAATTTTTATTAAATACAATGCAAGTACATTTAAAGTTAGTGATTGAAAGTAAGTACTTGAACATTTGTATACATGTACAATGAACTTGGGGAGGAAAAATGGGCATTATTTTCGCATAGCATTTGATATCATAATGGTGTTGTTGCTTAGCAACCAAATATATTTGAATATAAAAAATAGATCATTTTAGATTTTAACAGGAAAGATCTTTATTTTAATGTTGCAATATTTATACTATTTAGTGGGATACAATGGCAAAACGTCATATTATTAGAAAATGATGAATATGTATATGAAGTACGAAATTTCCATTTTATGACCTTTGACCTTAATTCTCTTCATTATATTTTTTGTTAAAAACCTTTTAAAATGATTAAGATCTAGTCAAAGATTATATTTTTAAAATAATGTGACATTTACTAATCATCATGCAATGTAATTATGTTTGAATTGTGTCGAATGGAAGTAGAAAGGCAAATTATGGTCAAAATTACACCATGGGTGTTGTTACTTAGCAACCAAAAATATTTGTTTGTCAATAAAATTGATTAATTTGATTGTGATGTTTTTGTAGTATTTTAAAAGACACATCAGCTCATACATTTAGAATTTCCTATTTTTGACTCGAATCTAGTGAGAGGGGTCGTAATATTTATATTCCAGAGAAAAAAGATTGCAAAAATGTGCACTTAAATGACCTTTGACCCCGTAGAACTCTTTGGGGTCATGGGATAACACGATAAACTTTATGGAAAAAAGTTCCCTGTCCAATTCGTAACAAAATTATATGTCGCATGCCTACCTAAAATCGTATTAAATGCAGATGTAACTCGATTTAAAAATATTGTCATTTAGTCTTTAAAAACCTCCAAAATGTGCCGGTAGAGAAAGGGTTAAAATGATGTCACCACAAATAAAGACGAAGACAATACAAATTACACGGCCTCAAATACAAGGAACACTGAACAAAATACGGTTGATACACTAGGGATATGAGTATAATCACACCCTACTGGTCACCAAACACTGCCCCTATCACTAGGATATAATATCATGCACACATGGTATTTATTACACGCTGTATGACACTCTCAAATACTCGTAAACAGCGGTATACACACACACACTACTGTGCCAGTACTTTAAATGTATATCGAACGTATATTACAAAACATACTGGTATTCGAATGCAATATTGCTTACATCATCCCAATACTGATTTGATAAGGAAACCTACGCAGGACGTTTCAACATAACGTATTTACATACAAAATACCTATTAAAACTTACGTCAAAAGCACCTCATAAGGAACTGGTGACATTATGTCATTGATGGTACATTCTTAGCAGCAAAGTATTCAAACTATTTAAAAAAAAAAGTCGCTTCAATGATAGTAGTAGTCTGACTGATTATCCGCGCTCTACAGGCTTGCAAGCAGGTAAGTACAGTGAGTTATAGTTGGCTGGCCAAAATTAATTTTTGTTCCTCAAATACTTATCCACGTGAAGTGTCCGAGGTTCATAATGGATAATGGCGTGTCCAGCGGTCCATGTTTGCCCAACTATATATTGTTATTGGTTTTAGGAGTTATGAGATTGATCACTGTTCGTTATCTTCACCTTGCATAATCTAGAGTGTTAAATTTAACAAAGTAAACGGGGTACATCGAGGTGTAAGTTGAATGATTAAATGTGTGAAATCGACAAGGGATACTTACTCCTCCTAGGCACCTGTTCCCTTCTCTATTACATGTAAATACAGGGGTCCATATTTACCGAACTCTTAATTTTGTAATCTTTTTAGGATTTATGAGATTGATCACCTATCGTTACATTAATCTTTTAAATAGCATTTTAACTTCATGAAAAGTATCCTATTAAACAAAATGTTGGTTGTCCCATGTAAACCCGGGAAGAGGGTAGAATATCTGCGACATTATATTTTATCTCAGGTGGATAAAAATGTACACACCATACCTATTTTAACTTTAATATTTGGAAAGAATCTATGTAGTTACATGTGTGACTATGTTTCATCAATCCTTAATGAGTATTAGTTAAAGGAAGTGAACATGAATTTTTTTTTTGTTGCATAATAAACTTAAAAGACCTCCTTAAACTAAATAGTGTGGCCTGAATCCAATTTGCTTGTTTCTATTACGAGATTTGATCAATTAAACACTCTAAGTTAAAGGTTTATGGAGGTCATCCATTATTCCCCAGTATGCATCTGTGCTCTGACGTAGATGAGACACATTGCTGTTGTTGACTGGGTCACTATTGTACAGCAGAAATTTATGGATTCATATTAGAATTGATGGATAAGGTTTTGGAGCAAAAAGAATTGAAATCAAATCTAATTACAATGCATTAAGAAAAGGAAGAAAACACTCCCACAAAATATCTCCAGCTCCTCCAACTTCTGAACTTACTCAGAAGCACTAGTACTGTACGTTATATTTAAAGATTCCAAATCAATTAATTTTATTAGATTTTAAAATATTTGGAGATAATTAAGGTGACTGTGTCATAAAAGTACTGCAATATAGGCATATAATTTATATATTTTATAATAATTGATGTACATTGACCACAGATAAATTTCGGAGATGCAATGTACAGTTATATTATTTATTTACACTAATAAAAATTACTTATTCAGTATCTGTATCAAAGTACGAGGTTCTAAGAAATCCTTTATAAATGCAGTGCTCTTTAGGAAATACCCCCTTAATTTATGTCACAACAAATGAGGGTAAAATTACTCTGATTTTTTCCTCCCAAGAGGCTGACCTCGTCTGACCTAGTTGATAAACTGTCTGTAGGCCATAAATCTTGATAGCATGCCTGCAACAGAATTGTTACTGTATTCTATCACGTGTGTGTGTGTAATTGGAAATATATACACAAATGCCATGTTATGTTTAGATTTTTATACATTTGAATACAGAAGGCATTTTTCATTTTCGTGTTTTTCTTACTTGTTTAACAAGTTGTTATCCAAGTCTTCTGAGACCCTTCGTCTCTGGATGCATAAATCCATGAATAAATGTAAACTGTATCAATTATAACAGGACTAAGACACACCATGTCAAATATGAGTGTAGATAACCGCACTTTATGTGTATATCCATGCAAGGTGAAGATAACGAACAATGATCAATTTCATAACTCCTACAAGCATTAAAAAATAGATAGTTGGGTAAACACGGACCCCTGGACACACCAGAGGTGGGATCAGGTACCTAGGAGGAGTCAGCATCCCCTGTTGACCGATCACACCCGCCGTGAGCCCCATATCCTGATCAGGTAAACGGAGTTATCCGCAGTCAATATCATTGTGACAAGAACGGCTTAACAATCGGTATGAAACACGTCAGACAGCATTTGACCCAATGCTAGGTTGTATTGACGAACTAGATCGTTATAACGACCATAGAATTTGCGAAATGCTGACTTCAATCGAGACTGTTGAAATCCCTGTATTATCAACTTGTTTGTCAGTAGCTTACCTCGATTTAAAAACTGACTATACCCAGAACAAGCTCTTGCATATCGAATCAGTTGAGATATATAAACACCATATGCAGGTGATAATGGAATATTGCCACATAAATATGGGAAGTTGACGATGGAGAAGCTGAAATCATCCCGTTTGTCATACAGTTGAGTTGTCAGTTTGCCGTTAATGTCTACTTTCAATAAAATATCTAAGTATGAAGCAGAAGAGAACGACCCTGTGGTGTCCTTCATTTCGAGCTCACAGGGATATATCAAATCGACATATGAATGAAAGCTATCATTGTTAATAGAGAAAACGTCATCGATATATCTAAAAGTCGAATTGAAGGTCACAGCGAGAGATTTTTTTCTTCTCACGTAGAAGTTTATGAATAAATTATGCTTCATATGAATATAAAAAAGTACATAATTCCTCTCTCATAAAAATCAATTGCTGGTAAAGAAGAATTATTATGAGAAGCAATTACTTCCTCTGTAACATCAGGTTCAAACTAATATCCCATATTTAATTCACTTTCTGCTGATGACAAAATACAAAATGTGTCCTACTGACATCAGCATCAATGCTGCCCTCTAGTGGATGCTAAGAGATAACCCATCAGGGAGGTAATGAATTTTTCAATATGGCAGCTCCCAAGGATTGAAAAAATTAGTTAATCTTTATGAAATATCTCCCTACTAAAGAAAGCTACAATTTAATAATTTTCAGAATTCATTATATATATCAAAATGACAAAATTAAACCCTTTGTCACATTTTCCTGTTCACTTCTTTTAATGCAAAGGTACAATAAGTTCAATGGCTACAATATGTGATGAAAGATATTACAAGCGACAATAGAAAACCCCTAGTTATTCTTCTTTAATATCCTCAGTAAGGTTTAACTATCCAATCAAAGATAACTAACTCTCATTTCCTGAGGTATATGATTATCAGTGTCACGCTGAATTGACAGTATTAAATAACATGATGTATTGCCTACCATTTTTTGGTATTTAACTACATTAATTTCAGATGCAGAAATGAACGTGACAAATATATGAATTTCAAAACTTGAATCTTACAATTTTTATGGCGATTATTTGCCACAATCCATTTACATAATGTATAAGTTGCCCAGGTGGAAACCGGAGAATCAACAAGTGCCTCCATCAACTGGCAAAAGGCGCACCCACGGGTGACCGTGATGAGCGATACCTCCTGGTACCATAAAAAGAGAGAATACCACATGTGAATAGGAAATCAAGTAATGGCTCCGGTCCTCATGTTATCCCGCCTCCTCTGGTACCATATACAGGGATAAGCCAAAAACTTGCCAGTGGTACCACAAGGGTCAAGGCGGCCCATATGGTAAGCAAAGGTGACCCCCACATTCCCCCAGTAATGAGGGTGGAATACACAGTTTAGAGCCAGACATTTAAGTGAGATCCTGATTCGTGGTAATCCCCGAGTTCCGCCAAATGGATTTGTCTAGACGCAAGGCGAAGATAACGAACAGTGATCAATCTCATAACTCCTATAAGCAATACAAAATAGATACTTGGGTAAACACGGACCCTTGGACACACCAGAGGTGGGATCAGGTGCTAGGATGGGTAAACACGGACCCCTTGATATACCAGAGGTGGGATCATATGCCTAGGAGGAGTAAGAATCCCCTGTTGACCGGTCACACCCGCCTTGAGCCCTAGATACAAGTTTACCCGCCAACAACACGTTATCAGTGTTATGAGCCTAAACCTTTCACCCACCAATCCTTACCTAAAGAGAATATGATAAAAAATAGAATTACGCCAGGTAAATTATGGAAATAGTACGGTACGCTTGCCACTTTCATAATCAACCTGCAGATCGTCTGGGACTACAGTGATGTCCCTTTGTGGATCTGATAAAAAGGTTTCCAAGCCCCCTTGAAAGTCATCCAGAAGCAGATAATTGCCCAATGCATTCAGATGAGTGCCGTCATACCTAAAGAGCTGTTTTGCGGTATATGTAATTGTAGAGGATGCCTAACCACCACCACCCCCTCTGTTTTAAGAAAATTATTGACCTTGCAGTTGACATTATTGCGCATGGCATCCACTCTAGAAACACCTTTGGCATTGCGCCAATATAAGCGTGGCAGCATGTCTGATCAAATGATAGCTGTGTCAGGGGACAGCAACTTGCAACGGAGAAACGAGCATTTTATGCGATTCAGTAACTCTAGACCAGGAAGAATCCCTAGATCATTAGATCCCAAGTGCACTATTCAATATCTAGGTGCCGGGTTTGTCCCAAATTTGTTATTAATAAAAGGGAGTCAAACTGCTCCCATTTCACGCCCCTGACACCGAACCAATAAATTTGAACATTTTTACCATGGAGCGCAAGGTGCTTACCACCAGGACAATTGTTAGTCTTACTGGCATCCCAATAAACAATGGAAGATCCCATGATCCAAACTGCAGTTGACTTCCCTGGAAGATATTGGTCTTTGTTAGCAAGATTTCACAACATAATGTGCAAAAATTATACGCATTCAACAAATCTGTGTATAATCTACGATGCATAACTTAAGACAATCGAATGTAGGAAGAATAAGTTCCTGACTACCACCTACCCCATTGTTTGATTACTACATCAGGAATACCCCTCATTGCTGCTTCTGTAGCTGCCCAATCCTAAATGAGTAAGACCTAAAATGTCCCTTGTTAATATTGCAGAATTTCAAGGTTTCGCCCCAAATATATGTGAATTGATGACGCGTTAGGGATTTGCCATCGAAATGAAATAATAACTGACTGTTGCCTGCTTAGAGCTGAATATTTGACCAATGAGTCGACTGGACAAGCAGGGCACCCGTTTCTGATGAAAACAAGGTCAACGACTGGCCTATAAGCTGATTGATCAGTTTTTGGATTGACGAATCGTTAGTTTGACTTGTCTTTGTCCCAAACCCGTCACAATGTCAATGTCACTAAAACGTAGTGGTCTTAGTCGCAGTGCTGATTGAGCGATGTGCCAGTTAGCTCCCCTACTCGCAAAAAACCAAAGAAGGCTAAGCAAAAGGCAACCCTAAGTAAACAAGCCTCATATTTGGAAGCACAAATAGTGTCTAAAGCTTGGATTAATTGTACTTGTATGTTTAAAGTTATCAAGGTCCCTGTGTCAATACTCTTGGCACCCACTAATTTAGTAACATCCTCAAGACCTTGAATGTTGTGCATGTAAGACAAACCGGATACGTATGTCCTAATCGAGGCTGGTTCCTGATTCTTGGTCGACATATAAGCTATACAATGGACTATGTGATCTAGGGGTGTCGGCCATGTTGGTTGTAAGCTAAATATATACCTGAAGTGATTACAATTTTCGACAGCTGTCTTATAGGTGTGCCATGTATTCTCTCCCATTGAAGCTTTCAAGAGCCTCTTGGTTTCAACTGTCATATATGTCATATATGGACGTGGTACTGGTTCTGCATATGGGGCCAAAACCCGAAAGCGCTTCCACTGGCAACGAGAAATAGAATCAGCTATTGTGTTAAGTTTAGTGTTAATGTACTGTGCTCTAAGGTTTATGTCAAAGCGTAGCATGTCGAGGACCAGTTTTCTTACTAAGACCATAACTTCGAGGGATTTAGATGCTTTTTGCTGATTATTTGTACTGCTGCCTGGTTATCAACATGGACTAGTATTTTCTTGTTGATTAACCACTGTTCCCATACTGACAAAGCCATCACTATTAGGAAGAGCTCTAAAAATATCATATCGCTTAATCTGCCCATTCCTGCCCAGTCCTGTGGCCATCTACCATAGGCCCACTTATTCTGAAAGAAAATCCCAAAGCCATCAGAAGGATCCCTTGAACTGTCTGTAAAAAACTGAAGTGTGTCTTTAGCAACCCAAGACCATTTTGGAAATAGAGTCACTTCATTATAATGATTCAAAAATACTAACCACATGTTCAAGTCTAATTTCGTACAAGAAGTTACCCGTATCTTGTGTTTGGCTTTCTTAATCCCAAGTGTCGCATCGATAAGCCTCCTGATGAAAGCTCTTCCTGCTGAAACTACCTGACATACGAAGTTGAGTGAACCTATTAAGGACTGCATCTCTTGTAATGAGATTTTTTTTAGCTTGCAGTGAAACTTGCAACTGGTTACGCAATTCAGTCAATTTGTCCTGGGGCAGACGCGTTTGCATCGCTATTGTATCAAGTTTAATCTCTAAAAAGGTCAAACATGTTGTTGGTTCGACAGTCTTGTCATCAGCTATGGGGATGTCCAAGTCAGCAGAAACTATATGAAAAGTTGATAGTGTATGGTTACATGTTGTTTCCCCTGACCTGTCGCCAAACAAAAAGTCATCTAAGTAGTGAATATATCGGAATTCTGTGATTTTTTGCTAACCAAACAGTATAAAAAACAGCTAAAACGATTGGATAGGGCACAAGATAATTTGGAGACAAATTGCAAACACTTGCTGAAATAATACTTGTTGTTACATTTTATGCCTAGCAAGTCAAAGTCACCTGGGTATATCGGCAGCAGGCGAAACGCACTCTTAAGGTCAGTTTTAGCCAGCAATGCATTCTGTCCCAGTGTTTGAATCATAAGGACTGTTTCGTCGATATTTGAGCATTTGACAGTGCAAATGTCTGGGTCAATGTAATAATTAACCGAATCGTATAGGGGGTAAGGGGGGGATTAATAAAAAATCACCATCTTTTTTGTGTACAAGACCCATGGCGATACTCGGAGAGTAGGGAGTGGGGCATTTGTAAAAGGACCTGCTAATCTTCCCAAAGAGACTTCCTTTATTGATTTAGCTTCCACCAGATGGGGAGGGGGTGGGGGTGGGGGGCTTCCTGGGCAGATTTTAGATTCCATGAATTTCCTGGGCTCTGAATATTGTGATGAAAAACCAATTTTAAAACCGCTAAAAAGTTGTCGTCTGTCTTGTTCGTAAGATTGTAATTCAAATGATAATTTATTGTAATTCATTGGTGTAGTGGCAAGGTTATATAAATTGGATTTACCCTTATTTTTGTCCCATAAGGGAGTTGATTTGGGGATGGGGCCCCCACAATAGATGGACCAGTGTCTGAACTTGCAAGGGCTGTGGGAGCAGGATCCCTTGTTGAATGCATAACAGCAACCACTTGGTTTAACCCCCCCCCTGTTTGCCCAGAGTCTGGCTTTGAGCCTGGTCCACGAAATTCTGAGTTACTACCAGCTGTATTAGAACTTGCAAGCTGTTGGGAGGCGGGGGGGGGGGTGACTTGGCAAAAGATTAATGTACATCACCCACAATTCATAATCTAAAATTCCTCAGAGAGATGAAGGGTGGTGCTCCTTCTTAAGCCGATATTGCTCGTCATAGCTAGCCCACACCATGTGACCCACTCTGCTGGCAGCTAAACGTATGTTATGCATGTACTTGAGCAGATGCATCTCTTGGGATTTACCCGGAATTTTTTTCCAGATAAATGGACATGTATACAATGAAAGCTGTAGTCCAAGTTTGAATGTTGTAAATACGTTTGAAATGCTGTTTCTCTATGGTGAGTTGGCCATTTTTTATAACTATTTCCCCTGTGATATGGGTCTCAGTTCGTAGATCCCTAGCTTGGTTTAGGATCAATGCAGGAATCCGCCCAATTTCTTTCATGCATGGCCTGAGGCACATGCACACCCATAGGGTCATAAATGCTAGTGTTTACAGCTGAGCGGCTGACTTGCACTTGTTCACAAACACCGAGATCCCCTACGCACTGACCCGTTTCCTCAATGCCTACTTCCCAACGATTTCCAGCATTAACGGAATTAACCTGAGGGGGTTGCCCCCTATGTGATGTTCAAAATCAACAAGTATACCTGAGTTTACTGGGGGCATGCCCCGAGAGACGTTACGATCCGGTTGTTCAGGTAACGGCTGTGACTCTCGGCCCATCAGCGTTGGTAACGAATCAGCAGCACTTGTGTCCGTGAATTGCCCCGGCCCTGTTGATACTCTTTGATCATGGCGAGCATGACTAGCCTGTTTCGAGTTCTGTTTTTCCCGATTTCTGACGTTGTGGCCGCCTATCCCTCGGCTCAGATTGATTAGAAGTTCCCCCTTTTCTACGTTTTGGTGGCATGATGATCGATGGGTGATAAATAAATGCTCAATGACAGTGATAGAACTTTGAAAGTTTATGGCATCTTCCTTGATCAAGCGTAAAACCGTTAATGATTGAATCAGGTTCGGTCCAGGCTTTGATTGCATAGGCAATGCCCTTTATATTCATAGTATTTAGTACATTTGCGGCTAAAGCTAACAAGGCTACAAGAGTTACCGCGCCTACCTCAGAATTAAAAGCATTTTCGAATACAGTTGTTGATAAATGTCATTAATTGAAATATCATAAATTCCTTCCTACGATGTACAATTAAATGATTTGTTCAAAATCACTTGACTCAATGGCATCGCTATAATGAGGATATACTTTGAAAAATGTTTACATATAAAGAGACTGTTTAAACCCCGGTAACATCAACTTGTTTGTCAATATCCTGTTTCAATTGAAATCTGATCATGCGCAGAACAATACTCGAAACAGTTGAAATATATCAATATTATACATTTCTATACAATGGGTGAAAATGGAATATTGCCTTATAATAATGGGAAGTTGAAGTCATCCCGTTTGTCATATAATTGAGGTGGAGGTGTTAGTCTGCCGTTGATATTTATTTTCAATATAATATTTTTAAGTATGAAACAGAGTTGGAGGACATTGTGGTATAAAATCGATATATGGATGATTATGATTAGTGTTCATAGATAAAACGTCGTTGATATATCTACATATCGAGTTGAAGGCATAACGAAATAATTTGCCTATATAGAGGCTTTTTGGAAAAAAAACTGTATTTCATAGGAAAATAAAATCAGATCAGTTAACGAAAGAGCACGATTCGTGCCCATGGGGATTTTAAGACACTGTTGGAAAACATGATGACCAAAGACCACGAAGATATTGTCAATGAGGAACTCTAGCATATTTTTAATTTCAGCTTCAGAGTAATTGTGCATGGAATCAGGCTGGTGTAAGTTTTTTTTGGCGACTGATCAATAGGTATTAAATACTTGGATCCAATGGATCTTTTAAGAGAAGCTATCAGTAGCCATTGAGTGGAAAGTGTGAAAATCACAACTCTGAACGAAACTCTCACACTTTTGTGTGTAGTGATAGTAAATGTTAAAAAAGTGAAAATTACTGGAACCATGGATCGTATTTCTATGGCAATGGACCGTGCTCACAGTTAAATCATTAGATGTTGAGTTTCTAATAAATAAATAGATATTATACCTATGATGTGTCCGGGGGTCCGTGTTTGCCCAACTATCTATTTTGTATTGCTTGTGGGAGTTATGAGATCGATCACTGTTCGTCATCTTCACCTTGCATATATAAACACCATATGCAGGTGATAATGGAATATTGCTACATAAATTTTGGAAGTTGATGATGGAGAAGTTGAAATCATCCCGTTTGGCATACAGTTGAGTCGTCAATTTGCCGTTAATGTCTACTTTCAATAAAATATCTAAGTATGAAGCAGAAGTGGACGACTCTGTGGTGTCCTTTATTTCGAGCTCACAGGGATATAACAAATCAAATTTCTTATGTTAGTTAATGGTGAAGTTATGATCAATGTAATCATTCCAAATTCATACAAACTGTCTTGGCAGATAGTAAATTTATAATAAACACCGTTAAATAAAATTCGACATATATCTATTGTAGAACATTTGTTTCTCCTAAAAGAAACCCAAAGATCTGCCTAACTGAAATATCTTATTCATTTTCTACACTCAATCAGTAGCAATGCTGACGTCATACGTTAACATCATATTGCGACAGATGAATATTCAACATACATTGTGACTCACTTTTTGTGTATTCAAAGTACCTCATTCTCACTGAAATAATTTATATTCTATCAAATGGTCAATAGAATTTCTATTATAATGTAATTCGTATTTCGAAATATTGTATGCGTAATGATGTGGATTGTTGTTCTGACGAAAAGGGAGGGGGAGGTTATTTTGTTGGTAGGTCTTCTAATAAATATCACATTCCTATTTCACCAGGCTATGGGTATAGCACCCACGTTTTCAAATTACAAATTCTGTAATTTATATCTTGTAGACTGCATAAAACAATACACGTCATAGAGATTTCGATATAGATATACTTGGGACCTATTTATTCCAACATCTTACATGTATGTATCAAATGACACACACACACACACACACACACACACACACACACACACACACACACACACACACACACACACACACAATACACTTAACGAACCTGGTGATTAAGTATGTTCTATGACCTTGCTATGTACATTTTTCCATAATTGATACTTTTAATGGTACATTGTATTGTTCATAAACTAGCGTTGCGTTTATCTACCCATGAGTTTCAAAAATGAATAAATATAATCTTGTGATTCATTTAACTTTTCTGAGATTTGTATCCATTCTTTGATATTTCTTTATTCTATATCAACCATGTATATAAAACTCTATTTACTTTATCTTACTGATCATATAGAAGTCAATAATTGATAGTAATGCACTTCAAGCATACATCAAACAATTTTAATCAATATATGTGTGTGTTTATATATGGTGATAGATAGATATATAGATAGTTAGATATCTATCTATCTATCTATCTATCTATCTATATATCTATCTATCTATCTATCAACCTATCTATCTATCTATATATATATATAACTATAGCAATATGTGATTTTCAAAAAAAAAAAAAAAATACACAGGTTAGTTAGTAGATAAAGATATATACAAGTTTAAATTAAATCCAAATGCGGTTTAGGTCAACTGATTAAATATGAAGGTCACTGGTTAATGTATGTGACCTTGAGATTGTAGGACAAGGTCAATTACAAGTTTCATTAGAATTAAGCATGTCATTGGAAAGTAATTAATGCACTCAGACGGCAGATGTTCTTGACCTAAATTTGATCATTAACCAAGTAATTAGATATATTTTCGAAAATGTAGCTGAACATGAAACTAATGGTGTGTTTGGTCTGGTCAGTAGCAAAAAACAAAACAAAACAAAAACTAAAAGTATTTACTGATTTTATTTTAAAAAAAATGAAACTCTAACATTTGTTATTTCTTTCTATATGAAAGACCTTGCCTGATTATGTTGCGCTTCTGAAAAACGTTAGCTCAATCTATCGTTTTATTGAATCTTTGACGGTATACGATGCAAGGAATGTTAGTTGCCATGTCAACCATTTTTGCTATAATAATCAAATTTCCTTTTTCAACAAAATTTATATAAGCCTTTTTCATTTACCTTAAACTAAAAAAATATGCATCTCATTATCTTGATTGTATTTATTTTGGACTTTAAAGAGGTATATTTCCCTGTTTTTTCAAGGACTTTGTCCTTGTTACCTTGGTAACAACAAAGGGATGAAATGTGAAGATAACGAACAGTGATCAATCTCATAACTCCTACAAGCAATACAGAATAGATAGTTGGGCAAACACGGGCTTCTGGACACACCAGAGGTGGGATCAGGTTCTAGGAGGAGTAAGCATCCCCTGTCGACCAGTCACACCTGCCGTGAGCCCTATATCCTGTTCAGGTAAACGGAGGTATCCGCGGTCAAAATCAGTGTGCCAAGAACGGCTAAACAATCGGCATGGAACACGCCAGATCAATAACTTTGTGTTTTTGTTTTTGTTTAAGTGACTCACACATGAGTTCTCAATGACTTTGTCGATAGAACTACATAAAATTGTTGAATACTTTAATAAAACAGTTTTGCGCTTTCCAAAAAATTCTCAATGATTAGTGACAGCGGCTTTTAATTGTTAATGCGAGTATATTAATCAATTTCAATGCTCAGAAAACTTCCTAATGATAAAGATGTGCGTCATGGCGATATGCACCGCTATAAACTAACACGCAAATGAGAAAACTTTAGTGATCGTTCTAAGAAGATGAAAATGAACATTAAATCTTGCCTTAACACTTATCAACCTCGTAAATACTTTTAATATCTGATGTCACTTAAAAAAGAATGCTTCCTTAAATGATATTGAATATAAATATTTAATATTTGAAAGCTGAAGTCTTCAATCGTTGTATCCATTGGATGTTTTTAATCAAAATTGCATCATGGCAGCATGGGGTGCTATAAGAGTTGTATATCAGTTGAAATAGTTCTATTAGATAACAGATAGAAATGTATAAGTTAGCTCTTTCTCTAACACTTATCTACCTTATGACTACTATCCCAGTAGTGTACCAACAGTGTCGTCGTCATCTGAAATTTCGTTTCAAATTCTTTGGAAGATTGTCAAACAAAGGCTATAATACGATCTTTTCGGCAGAAGGGTCAACCTATGGGGATGCATTGAAGAAATGTTCTACGTTCTGTAATGGGGATCAGCGATGCATTGGTCTAGAACTCTGTCAAATCAGGGCCGATATTTTTCGGTGTCGTGTTTATTGTGGGTGGAAGAAAATAGGTTCCAGTAATTATGTAGAGGAACAACCTAATTACAAGTATCTAGAAATGGTAAGTATTTCCGATGTTAGGGATTACCTATATTCACAACGCAGTAAATGATGTAACAGAAGTATACCTCGACCCTTAAATGCTCGGGAAAACCCCTGGACAATCTTCAATGCTGTCCATTCAAATGTAGACCAAAATAAAGTTAAAATTCTTATGATATACTTGTGCTACAATGTAACAAAACATATTGCAAGTTTGCTATTGAATTAATCAAGTGCTTTTGTGCAACAATAACTGTTAAGAAAATGTAACAGTTCATCTTTTTAACAGGACCTTGGACACAGAGAAAATCGTAAGTAACATTTACTGAAATTGTTAATGAGAATTTACTCAACATATAAAGGACAAAATATAGACGATGTTAAACTTGATTCCCCATTGCCTTACGTCAACTGACAATTAGGTTCACGTCATCTTTGCATCTAACGTTATTCAGTTTAATGGAAACATTTCGAATACCACAATTTCCCCATGTTTGGAGTTTTTAACAACAGAACACAGACTGGAATTTTATGATTATGTGTTTTGCTCATTACAAGATCTTTAAACATCATGGGTTATGGACAATCCTTTCGAATCAAGTCGTGAGTTCCTTAAACGTACAATTGTATGTATACGTGCACAAAGTCAGGAAGAAATGTCGACATTAGTTACAATCTTCACCATAAAAAAATCACTATTGCATTAATGCATACTTCAAATTTAAGTCTACACCAATTTGCTTCTACTATTGCATCCAAGCTTTTTTTTTATTATTACAAACAAGCTTTTCAGTGCTGAGATATAGAGTATCTTGTGAATAATTCATCTACGTGTTCTTGTTCTTCTTTTAATTATAATCCAGCTGGACAATTCATTACTGGTGATGTTGAAAATGAGGACCTGATATCAGCTACTGTAAAGGTCCTAAATATTGAGAAACTCGGTATATCAATTTGCAACAGAACTCCATCCCTGTAATGAATTTTCAAATGATATTCCAAACCATCGACTGAGTACGAGGGCTGTTCGACATGTAATGTGTATTGTATGGTATCTCAAAAGCATTCGACTCAAATAGTGAATTGAACAGTATATC
The DNA here is from genome assembly GCF_947568905.1 of Ostrea edulis. Lineage (NCBI taxonomy): Eukaryota > Metazoa > Mollusca > Bivalvia > Ostreida > Ostreidae > Ostrea > Ostrea edulis. The sequence continues at coordinate 77,395,289 of NC_079170.1, forward strand.
CCTTCAAAATATATTCCGCGGTTTGAAATACATAATTTCATTCTCTAAATCTATTTCTGAAATGCGTCACGGTACACTAATTTAGGTAAACCTCTGAGGAACTGACTGATGGCGGAGTCAAGGGCTTGTCGGGACCTGTAACGACCACAATGTAAGAACATTTTAAGTTTTGGAAAAAAGGAAAAAGTCGCATGGGGCAAGATTTGGAGAATATGGCGGGTATGGTAAGACTGTAACATTCCCCCACTCCAAAATTGCTTCAAAAGCTCAGATGTATGTGATGAAATATTATCATGAAGTAGACGAACATGCCTAAATCTTGACACAGGGCGTCATTTAAGATAATATTTTTTGAACTTTTTAGTATAACATAGGTAATACAAACCTGTAACACTTTTGCTCTTCGGCACCGGGATGTGTACGGCTATGCCATCCCATGAGAAGAATATGCAATAAAGAACCTCATTTGTGCTTATGGTTATTTTGGCAATGTTTCATCATCAGTAACAATGTTTGCAAATTGTCTTTGATTGAATTTGGAAACATTTTGAGCAATTGGTTAGCGGTTTGTACTCTTACCCGTTTTGGTCATCTGTCAATATATGCGGTATCAATCTGGTAGAATGCAAGGTGAAGATAACGAACAGTCTTTCACAATACGTTTCAAAATGAAATACACCGACGGTAGATATAGGCAAATCGTTTTGGCAATATCACGAATCGTGTATCTGACATCACTTTCAATTATTCCCTGACTTTTGAGACATTTGTCTTGCCTGTTACAGTCACAGGTCGACCAAATTTTGCTGCATCTTTGACGGACTTTGTGCTAGTCAGAAATTTCTTTCTCCACCTACGAACTGTCTCTTAAGATACGTTATCAGCCCCACAAACGTCCCCCAATTCAGTAAAAAATTGCATTACCGAATGACCCAGTGTTGTGCGAACTTTTATATAAGCTCTTATTTCTTCAATATTTTCAAGCCGTTTCCCAAACATTTTTACAACAGTTTTCAACGACTGGATCTACTGAAATTACCATAAGATTAAAACTATGTGAAATTGAAGGCTCGTGTTTATACCGTTGGAAAAGTATTGAATAGAGCTATTCAAAAGAATCATCATCTACGAAATCGTGCAGCGCGTTATTGCGCTTTGGTACAATACACATTGCATATCGAACAGCCAACGTTTGAGGAAAATGGCCATGACACTTAGTCAGAATGAATGAAAATATATAAGGACTATCAAAATCACGTATCATACATATCATAACAAACGCGCGTAACATATATCCATCTGTGTTTAGTAAACCAGAAGTGATCAAAGAATCAGATAGTTTACATGAGGAATATGTTTGGGTCGAGCTGTCAAAGATTTTAACAACGTTGTCTTTGTTTGGAAGACTTATTATTACAACCGCATTTCAAATGGACTTGGAATCTATTCCACATTTGGTGATCCTACTTATACTCGAACATCTCTTTCGAAAGATGATTTAATTTGTTCAAAATCAATCTTACTGTTTTAAACACATTTTACAGTCATGAGGAAGAATGGATATGAGATACCATACTTATACTGGATTCCTAAACTTCACAAAAATTCTCAAATATATACAAATTGTTTTATCCGGTTGATGTTCCACACCCTCCCATATTTGCTCCTTAAAAAATATTTCTTTTCAAGATGTATTTCTCCGTTATGTCTACCATGTAAATAACATGTTCTTAAAGCTGTATCCATACATATTAAATATATCAAGCAATTATGTTTTGGATTTTCACAAATAAACGAAATCAACGTCTATCCGAGTGGTTTAAGCAAGTTTTATTGGTTATTCATATCATATCGTACATCAAAGCAAGAATCGATCTCTTATTTGCAAGTAAAAACACTTATTTCATCATTCCAGAAAACACCCCACTAAATCCATATAAAATAATCGAGAGTGTGAATCACTCTTTTGATGGTGAAACCATACTTCATAAGAAGTGTTTTAACAAGTAATTGAATAAAAATGGTGTAATGAGGTACCTTAAGGCGGAAAACAAAAAACGTGAAGGTACATATCGAGATTACCAGATATATCTTAATGTTTAGTTTAGCTTACGCAAAGCATTGGTCATGTGAATGAAATATGTTCTATCATGAATTAAACGTAATTATAGTGGCTATTGTGGTTTCATTGACATTGACATAACCTTTACATTTTCATCACATGCTATGTCATATCTGTCCCTGGCATTATCAGAGTTTACATATCATACTTATATTATGACAAAGATTTTGGTTCAATGTCACTATTTTTATTATATATACAAATTGGCAATTAGCTATTACAAGGAAAAGAAATAAAACACAATAAATATTGTTTCTTTCCAAACATATACAACATATCAAATAATCAGTCAACAAAGACATTGTCATGAATATTTTGGAAAAAATAAACACAAATACATCAATAAAATACTCCAATTGTATGGCAGTATCACACCCAATTAAACCCGTCTCACCGGAACAAAGAGGTATTCTATTGTGAATAATAAAGAAAATTGTATAAACTCATTGTCGAAATTACTAAAGAAATATTTTACTGCTATAACACATTAGAATTGTTATAACTATAAATGAACGTTAGCATATTTATGAAATTAATAAAATGCTAAATGTTACTATAGTAGAATTACATGTATTGATACTGATAATATTTATCCAAAATAAAATGTCAAAAACATTTTATAATTTGCTTACCAATATTTAAAATGTGTTACCCCGAACTATATTCGAACACCCAGTGAACTGTGTGAAGGGGGGCGTGAGAATGAAGAACGTACACATATAGTGAGTTATAAATAAGCCCACGAACCGGTTTTAATATTCCAAGTAATCAAACATAATTCATAAAATTTCTTAATTACCTGGACTATTGTTATAAACACAAAATACTAATATTAAATTGTATCTGAAACTTAAATACATTATTTTGCATATTTTTTAATATCAAAGAAAATGATTCACAAGGACAGAACTCTATACATAACTCTCAATCAATTACGGCGCGCAGTTCGCAATAAAATTCCGCAATACGATTTATGCGTCACAATATAATCACGAGTATGTTCCTATCAACAATTGCAGCAACCGCCTCCTTGAGTTCAGTGTATGACCTGAATGAAAACCAATGGGTGCATCAAATGCGATAAATGATGTTACGATATGTGAAGTGTTCAGCAAACTTGCATCCACACAAACAGAAAAAAATCCATGGCTAAGAATTGGTATTAAAAGGAACACCAATGTGAGAAAAGTGTCATTGTACAGCAGACAAACATGTTTTGGTAAGATTTAACTTTGATCTATATCTTCCTCTCTTTATCTCTTTCTCCCTCTCTTACACAAACACAAATACTTGATGTTCCTATCACATTTTTAATCAATGTAGGGAATGAGTTGAAGCGATTACAGAGTTTGTCTATGCAAGGGAGTTCTGGAAACACCATACCTAATAAGCACTACTACTTTGATCATTTTCTCTCATGCAGATTTTAATATTGTTATTTACATGTTTTATATCTTCGTTCATGATTTGCAGAGAAACATTGGCAAGCAGAGAGTTTTAATTTCAGTGGAAGAAATGCACATAACCATACTACGAATGTATTATTAGTTGCATTTGTATTCGTTCTGACGCTTGAATGCCGAATTTCTAATCAAATTGTGATCGATATGTAGTGAAATCAAACCAATGTTTCAATAGAAATGCCAGGAATCTATCAGATCTGTCTATCTATAGGCATCTGATCTCATCTCTGAAGTTTTCGTTGATATGTGTTAATTTTGTATACTATATACATGTACATATATATCTGATATGTTTCATACCGATTGTTAGGCCGTTCTTGACACGCTGACTTTGACTACGGATAACTCCGTTTACCTGATCAAGATATAGGGCTCACGGTGGGTGTGACCATTGGACATGGGGTGCTAACTCACCCTAAGCACCTGATCCCACCTCTGGTATATCCAGGGCTCCGTGTTTGCCCAATTCTCTATTTTGATTGATCACTGTTTCTTATTTTTTTCCACTTTTCATTCACCTACACACCTACCTAACGACCTATTCAGTATATTGCTTTTTCTTGTTATCGGAGTAGAATAAAGGCAAAAATAAAATCTGGTACTTAAACTTTTATCTATTGCGCTTTCGGCCCGCGGGATCGTCAGTAGATTTTTAAACAATGTAAGTTCCATAATGACGTCATCCTCCTGACGTTATATGGGCAACATTAAACATAATACAGTCATGATTGTGATGTCAGAACACTATACATTATGCTGCAATTCACTTTTGAAAATGCAGAAGTATTTACAGTTCAGTGTATAAGTTTTAAGCGCATCTAAATTCCTGTACATCAAATGAGACATTCTATGTAAAATGTACATGTTAAATAACATGAAGTAAAACTATTAACAGTTTAGTTTCGGCTTCCACAGTTTTATAAGATGGTTTTCATTGGATTTGCGTAATTGTCCATGTTCCTCTTTTACTTTGTAAAATGGAAAAAAATATAAAACTGCCTTAAATTTACCGAACGAATCAAAACGTCTGAAACACGATGTGTTTCTGATTGTAGGATATCTGATATGTTGTTCATGTACCCTTGCTGCAACTACATGTATTTGTAAAACATCGTTTACATATAAACTGGCCATGTTTGTTAACCCCTTCTCCTCTTTCTTCTTCTTTTGTGGTCCAGCTATAACTGGAAGAGGCTCTCTGGAGCTAATATACAAGACATTCAAATCATCTACTTCGACTTTTACTTGTTCTGTTGTATATATTTTTCAAAAAGATTTATTATGATCACTGTATTTATCATTGTGGTGTTGTTGATATTGAAAGAGTTATATATATTGTTGCTAGTGGTGGTGGTGCCATTTTTTTTCTATATGCTATTTTTTTTCGACCAGTCATCCAGAGAGAGAGAGAGAGAGAGAGAGAGAGAGAGAGAGAGAGATCCGACAATAAATCATTTTGCCTTTTGCTGTAGGGTCTGCTGATCACGGGGTTTTCAGGACTTGTTCACCGCATATTTGTTAGTGGCATCAGAATGTATTAGATTTTAGCTCTCTTTCCTGCATGTCAGAGGATCACTTGTAATCTGCATACAAAGTTTTAGCCCAATAGGTCAACAAACACCAGATATATGAGTGCGGATAGACAGACAAACCAAGTGAAACTTATGTACCCCCATAGAAGAGATGGTACCATAAAATAACTTGCGTGTAATATATCCTAGAAATGTGAATAAAATATTTGCGGGCGACGATTTAGGACGGGTGAGGATTTGGGGTGTATTATAGTACATCCCAAATCGTTGCCCATCATGATAGTGCAATCTTGTCCCAAATCGTCGCCGGGGCGACGAGTTTGGGATTTCGGGCGACGATTTAGGGTGTAACAAGGTTTGTATAAATTGACAAGCACCGGATCGTGGATCCTCACATTTGGAGAATGCTGGTTTTTCGGGGTTTGATGTAAATTTAGATTTGGTCAGACCCCCCCCCCCCTCCATAATTTGGTGGTTTACGTCTGCTGTGAAGTATATCCGTGGACTGATTGAGGGCATTTGATGTTTCTGATTGTTGAAAGAATGGAAATAATTGCATGGCTACTTTGAACATTTTGTGATTTCTCGAGTTGTGTATAAGAACGAAAGGAAGTTTTTTGTTGGTTTCTTCGTGTTGTTTAATAAATAGCAATTATGTGTTGGGAATTTCTTTGGCTTTCTGTATAGCTGTTTCAATTAATTCTGTTGATATCTTTGTCTCCATAAAACATATCTCAAGTTCAGTAAAATAATGAGACAATCGTTGGGAACATTGATGATTCATTATGATTAACATCACCTTGGAATGTCATTCTTTGCTTGAATTGATTATATACATTCCGGCTATCAATATGAAAGTTGTCAGTGATGATATATCCCATGCTAGCTATCGGTGTGTATTTCATTATCGAATTATTCTGGGGTTTTCCGACTGCCATTAAACAACGTAAGAAAGATAGACATAACTGTGTGGTACTTCGCAAAACAAGTGACGTCTCATCTCGCGTAATATTCCTCAAAAGCGACATAATGCAAACAGGCTGTTTAAATTACGAGCACGTGCCTTCGACGTGAATGTGACATTAATTTTGATTTCTTCAATTTCGGGCTAAAATAAATGTCGAAACTCATACGATTGATTATACTTCTTTGGTCACTCGAAAAAAAAAAAAACAACTTCCACGTCTTCCCCCAAGGCTCTATTTACATTTGGCTAGCTTGTACTAATCGAATTCAAAATTTGATTTTATCACAAACTCAAGTAACAATTGCTGATTTAAAGTAAGAACGAGCCCGATCTATCGGGTATCAATTGAGAAGCTCTACATGTCCTAATGTCTGATAGGTGAGTTTGTGTTTTATAATTGAATTAGTAAGTCATACAAAATACCCTGCACCTCTAATCATTCTCACCTAGTCTTGTCTTTTACCTGTGAATCACTGTTAGATGCAAGGTGAAGATAACGAACAGTGATCAATCTCATAACTCAAATAAACAATACAAAACATATAGTGGGCAAACACGGATCCCTGGATACACCAGAGGTGAGATCGGGTGCCGATGAGGCGTAAGCATCCCATATCAATAGGTCAAACCCGCCGTGAGCCCTGTATCCTGATCAGGTAAACTGAGTTATCCGTATTGTCATGACTATTTTGTATATAGAAAATTGGTGCTTACTTTTAAGGTTCTTAATAACATGACACCAGAATATATGAACGTTTATAGTCTTGTTAGCCAAGTTAGTTCCAAAACAAAAAGAAGTGGCATTTCATATTTACCAAAAGTTCGAAGGGAATATTAAAAACGGTCTTTTAAGGTATCCTCCACAATTTTATGGAATCAGTTGACCGTGTCTGTCAGAAGTTGTAGTTCTATTACATCGTTTAAATCGGCATATTTGCAGCATTATTACTCAAATAAGTGATATATAAATGTGTATATGTTTATTTTCCCCCAGGGATATCGTGTGTATATCTTATATATATATTTTATATTATGTTTTTTTTTCTTTTTTCTATTCTCTCATTTATCTGTCTGTGGATATGTTTTATACAGGACCCCAATGTAAACTAGCCATCTGTACTAATTGGGTTATTCTGTCTAAATAAAGAATTTATTATTATTATTATATATTATTATTATAGTCAAAATCAGTGTGCCAAGAACGACATAACAATCGGTGTGATAGGCTGTATTCACGAACTATATCGTTATAAAGACCACATAATTTGAGAAATGCTGACTTTAATGGAAACTGTTGAAACCCCTGCACCATCAACTTGTTTGTCAGTAGCTTGCCTCAATTTATTAGCTGAACAAAAGGAGAACAAGTTCTTAAATGACGTACGTGGTATAGTTTTGTGATCTCTGGACACGTGTTTCAACACTTGAAATCATCCAATCATATAATAGAACAGTTGTTGACATTTTAACATCTTTGTATAATTCGCCTGGCTACAAATTGTGAAAATGAATTTTCTAAAGAAGGTGATGCATAGAGGGGATGATCGACATATAACATATTTCACCACTACATTCAAAACTATTTTGTTTACCACTTCATCAATATGCTGCGAACAAATATGAATATGTTTAATTGATAAGGTCTTCTGTTCTATTTTCCAGAAATCATATATTATTTTGCTGTATTTTCTTTCGTTTCCTGTGTCCCTAAATCATCAAAATATACAGATCATAGATATGCAATATGATTGTTGTTGTTGTATTACGATATGCATACAAAGCATAATAACTTGAAGAAAGTATTACATTAAAATTGGTGAATATTGACAGTTCCTTCATATCATTTTTGAAACCATATTTTGATATACTTGACGCACAAATGATATGGGTATGTGGTATGTATAATATTCATGAATGATTGTAGAACTATGTTTGATTAAATTATTATAGATGCTAAATACTTCTAAGACTTAAAGGAATGTTTGTAGTTGAACTAAATATCGTCCTTAACTTTAATCGTGGGTTTCTTTCAAGATAGTGGAAATTGCTAGGAATTGTACATCGTGAAAACACAGAAATACGCTCACATACTTTTTATTTGCAGGCGAACAACTACGTAATGTAAGTGTAAAAGTCACAGGACAGGCAGGGAGTGGATTACCCGTGTGTTTTTTTCCCGGGACCAGCAGTCACTGGTGACATCATGATGTTTATGTGTGAGAACGAGATCATTGGTGTTAACGTCACAATTCAGTCTGAAAATGAAGCTGTCAAAACTTTTGTGACCTATGAAGTGGAGGTTTACGATCAATTGTAATGATATTAATATTCAGGACCTAATGCCAACTTCTTTAATTGTAAAGCATGTCAACTGTTCTACGCAATTATTGTATATAGAATTGCAAACATTAGAGAATACTACGGCATAATGTCACCTACTTCTGAGAATGGACCTAAATTCACATTTAATGTACTTTCGTCTTTGTGAATTAATTTGTTATTGATGCACCGTTAGAAGGGTAATTTTTGATTGAATATTGTTAATCGTTCTTTTGGAGAATTTTTCACTCATATGCTGTCGTCACCATGAAGTTATTCAAAATTTAGGCCTATGCTCGGCGCTTACGGCATTTGAACAGGAAGGACTATTTATCGTGCCACACCTGCTGCAACACCTGGTCTCGGTTTTGTGATCTCAACGTACCATTAATCGCTTTTTACGAAAAGCAAGGGGTACTGATGATCTATTCTAACCCGGATCCTCACGGGACGGTACTCTAATTATATTTTCCTCGATCGTATAAGTAAGTGGGCACGTCTTCTGTTGTTTGTAGACGAATATGAACAAAGTATATAAACATTTCAAATTCATCTATTGTTGTAAAAAGTGAAAAATGTGTGATTTGTTATGAAACTTTTCCTTATGCTTCGCCATATAAAATCTTTGCTGATATTTGTCTCTTTGATTTCTTCAATTTTGCCGAGGTACACATCTCAGTATTTCGCAAATTCTATGGTCGTTATAACGACCTAGTTTACTAATACAAACTACCACTGGGTCACATGCTGTATGACGTGCTTCATTCGGATTGTTTGGCCGTTTTTGGCACACACATTTCGACTAAGGATAACTCCGTTTACCTGATTCAGATATAGGGTTCACCGCGGGTGTGACCGGTCAACAGAATATTCTTACTCCTTCGAGGCACCTGATCCCACCTTTGGTATATCTGGGACCTGTGTTTGTCCATCTCTCTGTTTTCTATTGCTTATAGAAATTTTGAGATTGATAACTGTTCGTTATGTTCGACTTTCATTCAGTGTTGATCACAAAATGAAAGTGGGAATATATAGAACATTGGCCAGTCTTGCAATTCCTATGAAAACTACAAAAGTAATATTATTGCAAACGCTGACCCCTGGATACTCAAGATGTGGAACCAGGTGCAGAAGAGTAGTACTCATGCCATATTGACTGGTCACAGCCACACTCCAAATTACAGCCTCTCGTCACGAGGGAAACGCTTCACCCCAGAGCCAGTGTGACCGGCACAAAATCAAATCAATCCACGTAATTTTCTACATCATAAATATCGACATGAGAGATACAGTTATGTGCTGTTGGGGATAGCATGACGTCTAATGGGATGTTTAGATGTAAAACTTATACTATGCAAGGTGAGGATAACGAACAGTGATCAATCTCATAACTCCTACAAGCAATACAAAATAGATAGTTGGGCAAACACGGACCCGTGGACACACCAGAGGTGGGATCAGGTGCCTAGGAGGAGTAAGCATCCCCTGTTGACCGGTCACACCCGCCGTGAGCCCCATATCCTGATCAGGTAAACGGAGTTATCCGCAGTCAAAATCAGTGTGCCAAGAACGGCTTAACAATCGGTATGAAACACGTCAGACACCATTTGACCCAATGCGAGGTCGTGTTGACAAACTAGATCGTTGTAACGACCATAGAATTTGCAAAATGCGTGACTTCAATCGAGACTGTTGAAATCCCTGTACCATAAACTTTTTTGCCAGTAGCTTACCTCGATTTAAAAACTGACTATACCCAGAACAAGCTCTTGCATATCGAATTAGTTGAGATATATAAACACCATATGCAGGTGATAATGGAATATTGCTACATAAATGTGGGAAGTTGTCGATGGAGAAGCTGAAATCATCCCGTTTGTCATACAGTTGAGTTGTCAGTTTGCCGTTAATGTCTACTTTCAATAAAATATCTAAGTATGAAGCAGAAGTGGACGACCCTGTGGTGTCCTTTATTTCGAGCTCACAGGGATATATCAAATCGACATATGAATGAAAGCTATCATTGTTAATAGACAAAACGTCATCGATATATCTAAAAGTCGAATTGAAGGTCACAGCGAGAGATTTTTTCTTCTGACGTAGTAGTTTTTGAATAAATTCTATTTCATATGAATATAAAAACAGATCAGCTAACAAAGGAGCACAATTCGTGCCCATGGGAATTCCAACAGACTGTTGGAAGACCTGATCACCAAAGACCACGAAGATATTGTCAATGAGGAACTCTAGCATATTTTTTATTTCAACTTCAGAGTACTTGTGCGTGGAATCAGAGTGGTGTTGTCTGTTAACAATGATAGCTTTCATTCATATGTCGATTTGATATATCCCTGTGAGCTCGAAATAAAGGACACCACAGAGTCGTCCACTTCTGCTTCATACTTAGATATTTTATTGAAAGTAGACATTAACGGCAAACTGACATCTCAACTGTATGACAAACGGGATGATTTCAGCTTCTCCATCGTGAACTTTCCTTATTTATGTAGCAATATTCCATTATCAGCTGCATATGGTGTTTATATACCTCAACTGATTCGATATGCAAGAGCTTGTTCTGGGTATAGTCAGTTTTTAAATCGAGGAAAGCTACTGACAAACAAGTTTATGGTACAGGGATTTCAACAGTCTCGACTGAGGTAAGCATTTCGCAAATTCTATGGTCGTTATAACGATCTAGTTCGTCAATACAACCTTGCATTGGGTCAAATGCTGTCTGGCGTGTTTCATACCGATTGTTAAGCCGTTCTTGGCACACTGCGGATAACTCCGTTTACCTGATCAGGATATGGGGCTCACGGCGGGTGTGACCGGTCAACAGGGGGTGCTTACTCCTCCTAGGCACCTGATCCCACCTCTGGTGGTGTCCAGGGGTCCGTGTTTGCCCAACTATCTATTTTGTATTGCTTGTAGGAGTTATGAGATTGATCACTGTTCGTTATCTTCACCTTGAGCGGTACTAAGAGCCAGGTACACTAAGGCCCAAATTTCTCCACAAAATTAGGATACATTTAAAATGTGGTTTCACTTGGTTTAATCATTATGATTATGCACTAGGGCATTGGCCCTGAAGATATATGTGAAAATTAGTGACGTAATATGTTCTGTGACGTCATTTTCCTTATCTCCGATTTACATGATTTACCGAAATCGCGGAAATTAGCCGTTTTTTATGCCTTTGAAACCATTTTAAAGATAGAGCACATGCAACAACCACAAAGATATTTTGTGTACAAATTAATCATGTTGAAAGTCAATAATGAGCAAAATTTCGACTTGGTTGTTAAATGAGCAGACTATTAAATTTAACGTTTAACCATTTCCCGCGTTCATCTGTAATACAAATTTCAACGTTGATGGTGTTCATATATACAAGCTTAATGAATAAATAATATGCATATGTACAGCATATTAAATTGTATAAGACTCTACGTAGTTTGCATTGAAGAAGATAGTGTGTGATCAGAGAATTGGAATTTTCGACACTGATATTCCGGATTCCAATTTTATGTTTGATATAGATACGCAATGATATCAACGTAATTAATGTAACCCTGCTATAAGAGTGAATGTTGGTAGTTGATAGATAAACGATGTAGTATCTAGATATCTAAATTAAAACTCATTTGTAAGCTAAAAGATAAAGTATACGCTTGTATTGTGTGTTCCAAGAGGACAAAACCCGGTGAACCCCGATCATTACATGAAAAAAAAAAATAGATAAAAAACATTTCTTAAGAAAACATTTTAGTATAAACGAACGACTTGACTGTATTTGCAATCAATGTCAACAGATCTACAACTCTAATCGTTTCATACTTATATTTTCGCAAGCATTCAGTATTACCATAAAGGGGGGTGGGATAAATCAAAATTCGCATGTAAAATTTATGGAAAAACTACATTCTCAAAACAAAAGAACGTGGGCCAAATTCCCCTGTTGCTACGTCGCTGTAATGATTATTTGTTTATAAAATCGCCTTACATTTATCTATAACTGACGCACGTGTTCTGTGATATAGTCTTATTTAAAAATACATGATAGCTAGTCATTGGTTACTATTTTCATCATTAAATCGTGGAACTGGTGTTGAAGTATTATGACGCGATTTTCACACATATGGAGAACTTTCTTTTCCTTCATTTACTCTCTAACAATCCCACTCACCGTCGGTCACTTAGCATTTAGTGGCATGTGCACAAAACACCGCTTAATGACTATATCCGAATCATGCGCGGATCTAAAGCGGAGGTCCGGACATCCCCCTCCCCTCTGGAATTAAAGTTGCATGTAATTTGTGCATAAAGTAATGAGGACTAAAGCAGAGCACAATATTGTCATTTGTATAAAACTGGAACGATTGTTTGATATCCTTTTCCCAATATACACTGTACATAATTACCGGTGATTAATGTAAACATTCTAACCAAGCAGTATTCATGGCTTTTTTCAATTTAAATTTCACTAGAAATCTTTGTGGAAATAATGTACTAAATTCTCAACAAAGCACAGGAATTTGAATACAGCGCGGTAATAATATATTAATTTTAGCAAAACATGATATTTTGTATAGCATTAAAGTTTGAACACTCGATATTTTCTTTGTTTAAACTTCAAATAATTCAAATAGCCGACGTTATAGAAATAAAGTAAAAGTATTGAACAATTGTTCAATGTGTTGTAATCGTACACTACCATTATTTGGAGACGGTAGTGAAATGAAGAATTCAAACATAACTCTCCGAAATTTTGCTGCATTTAGATAGATGAAGTACGTCAGTCGCGTGTCATTTACTACAGAAGAAAATCACATATTCCCAGATCCATGGAAATCGTGCAGCATGCAGAAAGTACCCTGAATATATGTCTGACAAAATCAAGTGACGAAGTCCTTGTACACAACGATGGCTTCGAAAAACATGTGCCGGCCATGGTCACGGTCTGATGATATCGTGGCACTTTTGCACGATGATGAATATCTAATATGAATGTAAGATCGAATAAAACTTAATTGGCTGTTTTATTATAATTTAATTATTTACATATTGTTAAGTATAATATTTTCTACAATTTTACGTTCTGTAGTAATTTTCTTGAGATCGATAAGGTGAATAACGTGAACAAGCATACGATATGTCTCCAAGTAAATTAACCGCCGAGTTTATCTGGGGAAAAAATATTTGGTAAACAATGCGCACCCCTTTTTTACACCAAAAATCCTTGAAAAAAGTGCATATCATATTCGACAAAATACGGTTCTATGTTACACATCGACGTAATCTTCATGATGTTCAAGCATACATATGATGGTTTGATGAGAGACTCAGGAAAAAGAGGCTAGATTTGGTCATAAAATTTTCATTTATTTGTCTCAAATGAACAATTTGCATCTAGATTTTGAATTTTTTCCCCGGGCCCCCATCCTCTTTAAGAGGGGACAAACCCTTCTCAAACTCTTCCCCTCGTCGCATCGCGACTCGGCCGTCTACTTTCAGCAGCCGGACTAGTCACAAATCAGCAGGACTAGTAAATTATAGATTCTAGTAGTTCTTTTCACTAGTATAGTGAAAAAACATAGTGTCAAAAACTGATTAGATCTTACACCTTTCATTATTTTGACAATTGCTGGAAAATATAAATATCTTTGACTGACGGCATTATATATGCTGATGCACTGTCATGGTGATTGACTTTGGTACTGTTAATAGACAGTCTCTGCTTCATTCACCATTAGAAACTGGCCGAAAAGGAATTGTTGAATGATTTATTAGATAGGGAAACCAAAGTTGTTTTCATATATCCGACTAAATCGGCATGTATCAAAAGGTAGAAGGGGAGGGGGGGGGGGGGGTCAAAATATACGATCCTCTCCCATGCGGACTTCGGACGTGGTTTGAGACAATGATATGATTTATGATTCAAACTGTTTTCCTTTGTGTAAATACTAATGCATTGAAAGATTTGTTATATAACGATAATTGTCAAGAGGCTGTATATATTTTTGTTCAAATAAAGAGTGTAAAACTAATTAATAGATGCAAGTGTATATGCTAAACCGTTGAATATAATACCGACAAGATTATTTTTTGTTAGGTTTATCATGGTGTCAGTGTCAACTCCTGTGTAGAACTTATCACATTGTTTGTAAATCTTATCACATCCTATAAGGTTCACATTTCGTCGCATTGCCATGTGTTGAATCTTAAAAAAAAGTTCGTTTTATGATATTTCTTTTCACATATATTCTGAATGAATTTCATGTTCTTTTTACTACATGTACAATCCAATGTAGCATTGGTTAGTGCGTGTTCCTTCGCTGAAAACATTTAGTGGCAAGTGCGCTCGAAAAAAAAAAAGAACAAAGTGTACATATACACACAAGAATAACTTAAGGTAACCACGCGCTACGTACATATATGATATTCATTTAATTTAGAATAAAACAATGCAAATTGGATCCAAATGTAAATACAATGTTAAAATTGAATGAATATATATGGGTTGCTCTACAATTCTTAGATACAGTTACACTAATCGTCCTTCAAATCACAGCATCCGCGGCATCGAATCATCTACAATTGATTAAAACTTTCGGAAAAAATCAATTAAACTTTTCAAATAAAAATCATAGTGAACATTTGCTTAATAAAACTTTGAGCATATGGCGACATAAATTGGATTATTTTCATATTGAGTTCATGACATAGCTTTCTTGTTCAAGACGTCGCATAAAGTAACGTCAACATGGCACAACGTTATCGTAAACTATACTGCATTTACATAATGTATTGTACATAAGTAAAGCTTTTTACGAAGATATCATAACCATTTTATGGAAGTATACACCATATGAAAGAATTTTTGGGGATATCATTTAATTTGGACGCGGGGCCAAATTTGGCCCCAAACGTACCTTGTCCTTTTGATGCACCAGATGCGCATTTCGACAAATTATATCTCTTCAGTGATGCTCAACCGAAATGTTTGAAATCCGAAATTACAATGACGTTTTAGAGCTATTATAGGCAAAAACAGTGTGCCAAAAAGTGGAGCCAAATTCGTTTAAGGATAAGAGCTATGCGTGAGGGAGATAATCCTTAATTTTGAAATGAATTTCTAAATTTGATAACAGCAATTAAATATACATCCGTATTTTCAAGCTAGTAACGAAGTACTTAGCTACTGGGCTGTAGAGACCCTCGGGGATTATCAGTCCACCAGCAGAAGCCTCGATCCAGGGTTGATAATGTAAAACTTATATAGTACGAATTTTGATGCACCAGATGCGGATTTCGACAAAGTATGTCTCTTTAGATATAAATGCACATGTGAATAGATCAAGCACTAATTGAAATTGCCAGTGATTAAGATGGGTCCTTAGTCCTGGATTTTTGAGGGTTAAGTATTTGTGCTTGTTTGGAATCAATACATTACCATTCTGAGTAATGAAAACAGGAAAAAATATTTCAGGATTTCCTTATTAATTTCCAGTACTGAAGTCATGTGCCCCTTATGTAGATTTTTATGAAATTCATTGGAAACAGTTCTTTGTTCTTATCTTAAAATAAAAACAACAAACTATTTTCAAAATTGTATTTATTTATTAGGAAACATGTAAATAACTAAAACACATGTCATTTTCAATATGTTCAACATGTTTTAGAATAATATGTGCAAAATTATTGAAATATCGTTATTCTCCGAAATGTTAAAAACAAACAAATGTGAACACATTGTCCTTACAGCATGTTTTACATATCATTTTTTCTGTTTATATATAATAGTTTTACATCTGTTATAGTTATTTATGAAAAACAAAATCCCTACATTCCTTAATAATGTCAAATATATAGCTTCCAGAGTATGTATACCCCATCAAAAACCGAAGTCTGGCATCATGCATATTCAAAACCACTCATGAATGGATTAAAATTTTATACAATTTCATGAAAAGACACAGATAATGATTCCTTATCATATTGGTAAAATGTTTGTGAAAAAGTAAAGAAATCTATCATACTATACCCTTAATAAATGATTTCATGAAAACAGAATTATTGTCCTTGGATTCAATATTTTGAAACATATCATTGACTTTTCAAATATAACTAAGACTTTCAAAATATTTTATTTCTAACAAGGTTGTTTACAAAAACTATTGAACAAGACTCCAAAAAATTTATGTTCCAGTCATTAAATCATTGACTTTGCAAAATTTTATGACCTCACAGGAGTATGGAACTACGTTAAATTTATAACATGCCACAGTAGAATATTGTTTTATTAGAGTTTTATTATGGGAAACTTCGTTCACTATCTTTCACAAAGGTCGAGATTTAAACACCGAGTTACCCAAATGTAAAGCAATCAACTAATTATTTTGGTGTTTGTAAATCAAAACGAAAGTTTTGCAATGAACACGATGTTTTGTATTGCGAGATGATTACCAACGTCTTTTTGTTTGAGTACAATAGATCTAAAAGAAGAATGTATCCTTAAATGCAATTGAATATGAATAATTAAACAGTATCTGAACTGCAATGATATTGAATGTTTAAGGAGTCCCTATCCTTTTTAGCAAGTTCGGGTTTTTAATTTTCGTATTCAGTAGATGCTATATAATGAAAATTGCATCATGACAGCAAGGAACACTAAAAGAGCTGCAGATCAGTTGAAATAGTTCTATTGTATAACAGGTAGAAATGTAGAAGTTAGCTCTTTCTCTAACACTTATCTACCTTATAACTACTATCCCAGTGGTGTACCAACAGCGTCGTCGTCATTTGGAGTTTTGTTTCAAATTCTTTGGAAGATTGTCAAACAAAGGCTATAATACGATCTTTTCGGCAGAAGGACCAACCTATGGGGTCATCGTTGTTTAGCATATCTAATATTTTGGATTTGTAGAAATCTGAGTCCATTATTACAACTGCTCCCCCTTTGTCAGCTTCTTTGATAACAATGTTTTCATCCAATGACAATGATTTTAAAGCATTCATTTCAGTTTTCGATAGATTGTTTTTCTCCGGTGTTTGAATTATCAATGATTGGAGTTTTTAGTAAAACATCACAAACTGTATCTAACATATTATTTCGGCCTCTCCTTGGATTAAATTTTGATTTATTTCTGAGAAGGCTTTCTTCCAGATTTTTCTCTTCATCATGTTCATCCTCCTCACCAAAGAATTCGGCCAGTCTCAATCTGCGGGTGTATTCTTTAAGATCTTTAGTTAATTCTTGGGTATTATTTCTCGGTGTTGGTGTAAATTTTAAACTTTTCGATAATAAATTTATTTCGTCTTTTGTCAAATGTTTGCTAGAAAAGTTGATTACCTTTGGGTCCACGGTTTTGGTCTGATGTTCTCGAATCTCTGGCTTCCGTTCAGTTTGCCTCCGCCTAAAAAATACTGGCTGCTTTTTCTTCCAATATACGTGGTGCCATTATGTTTAAACACGTTTGTTGTTCCCGAATTTTTTATAGTTTTGATAAACAGTTTGGTTTTTCGTTTTGAATCCTCTGTTGGTCTTTCTCTGGGTATCTGAGTCTGATGTCGGCCTCGATTGATACGGATTGCGTCCTGATTATCCTGGTTGTTTTTGTTGTTGGTTGGTTACAGGACCTGTCCTTGTATTTTCTGTATTAGTGTTGTGATTTTTCCTAGTACCCTCCGTTTTGAAGGAGACATTATATATGTATACAGAAAATACTATTTCCCGACGAGAAAAAGAAAGACACTTTATTAAGACTTTAAAACCGGCTCTCAATAGCTTACTGTAAAATATGTTTACTGTTATTATCTATGACGTCATAATATGCTTAACGTAAAATCCTTTTCCCTTCATTCGTTTATGACATCGTTATGTACGTGAAATGTTAGGACGCCTTTATGACGTCAAACCATTTCAAAACTATTTTAAAATGTAACGCCTGAGGATTATAAAATGAAAGCGCTTGCGTTAAATTTTTAATTTTGTGTACTGTTTATTCTATTTCTTTTAATATATATATATATATATATATATATATATATATATATATATATATAACAGATCTTAATCGAGGCAATGATGCATGATGGCTGCAGTTCTGGTAACGTAAATTATACTATTCTATTCTATGGTAATTTTACAGATATAAGACCTTATGCCATACTGTCGGTTTATTTCAATTATATTATTTTAATTATAACATTCAATTGCGTAGACAAGGAAGTATAACCGCCAAAATCCGAAGTATGATATAAATTGATAGTTTATTAGGAAATTTTCGTTTTATAATCGGCACGTTTCAATTTCATCTGGAACACATGGGATTATTTAGCCCACACCCGTCACGTGGTACGATCAAAATGTTCCACAGGAGTACTTCCCGTTGATATTGTTCATACTGGTAGCAGAATTGTTTTCGACAAAATATAGGTTTTGCGGAACAAACGTTCGCAAATCATATAAAGGATATAAGACATGTATATTTACTTTGGATGACCTCAAAGTTCACCTTTTCCCAAACTTTGGAAAAGCATTCACACAGTGCCGTCATTTGTGTAGAAAACCATAATATTGATAATATATTATTTTCAATTTGAGAAACAAAGATATAAAAGAATGCAAAAATGATAATTCATATATCTAATAAGAATATTTATCACTGCAAATAGATGTATATTTCTTGAACTGAATTAGAAATACATAAAATACATAATAGTAATTCATATTAAAACTGTGAATATATGAGTTTTCAAGACTTTTAACACTACAGCTTAACATATTTAAGCTTAACATATTTATGTACATGTATGTAATTTCCCCACTACATATGTAGATTGTAGTCATTGGAGCTTGCTTGTATTTAATGTTCTGACATCAGTCTGGATTTGTTTTATCACAAGAGCCATTTGAGCACTTACCATGTATCACGTATAAAGAGACATATCTTAATCGAGGCAATGATGCATGACGGCTGCAGTAGAAATATGTTTTATAAAGTGTGTTAATTTTTTTTAATTTACTATTACTATTGAGATGTTAATTTGTATAGCTTGATTAAGAACATAGATGTACAGCTAATTATAGAGATTGTGCTGGCCCTGTCTATGTGTATATAATTGAAATTATATTGCTGAAATTAATAATTTTATATTAATCACGATCAGATCTATTTTGTTCAAGGATATAAATTTTAACAGTGATCAGAAATACCTACCGGAATTGTGAAAAGTCAATAAAATGCCTACAACAATCACCAGTAATCCTTAAAATCGTATATTATTATAAACGAAATTTCAAAGACTTAATTGAGACACAAGTATTAGTTGATAAATAACTATTTTCGAGTTAGAGAGCATATTATTTATATTGAAATAGATCCATACCCACGTATGACTATACCATTGTAAAATAGTTCAGTATAGTTCAATCTAAACTATATTCAACGGACAAAGGCATTTCTTAACTGCTAATATTCACTATATATTCATTTTCACTATATATTCATTACAGCTTTCATATTTGAAAAACTTCACCAAAATTTGATAATCTTATCATTTTAAAATTTTCAGAATTTAAGCAGAATTCGCCCAGGATTCATGACAAATGTTACTTTTAGCATGTTTAATATTATTTTATATATTTATAAATCACGAGGTGGACTTTTTAAAATGCTAATTAATATGAAATGCGTACGGGTAATTTCAAATAAATTTCTTACAACCTGATTATCGTAGCGAGTTTTTAATAACTGTAGCATATATATATATATATATATATATATATATATATATATATTCTGTATCTTTGTAATTATTCTACATTTATGCTTGAGTGAGTCTCTCTTTATGTACAATTTTGTTGCAAGTAAATTTTCCTGGTACTCCTCGAACTATGAAATCTTGTCATTATCTGGTTTATAGGCCTCCATGCTTCTTAGAATTCCTATGAGGATTTCAAACCATTACAGTTCCATCTGCAGCCAGATTGTGAAGTCTTTTTAATCTTGTGATACAGGACAAGTAGTTAAAATCCTAAATAACATGGCCCTTGAAAGAGGATGAAATAAGTTTCTTCACAACAGGACTGGTAAATTCATATATGTACAATGGTTGAATGTCAGGCAGTCCCCATTTCTTGTCGAAAGGTTATAAGTTGTCTACTGTGAAGGAGCATTTCTTTTGTACTCAATGATGTTACCTGAAAATAGTTTTGTTGGATCAGAGACATTGTTTTTAAAACAAAAATTGCACAATGTCAAAAATGCCTATTGATTGAAACAGATATTTTCCGTAAATGTATGTCAGTTGCTATTAAAAATTCATTTTACATTGGGTAATCATGGGATGTATTTTTTTCAGAGTGCAGTGCGAGTTATTTCAATGAATGTTAATCATATCCATTGGATGAAGACATTATTTGGCATTGTTGATAATTTATTGTGTACCTGATAAAAAAGCAGGATTTAAAGAAGTCTAGTGCATGCTCCAATATTTCTTTATCCATCTTCCAACAAATATGATTCCCCTTTTCCTGAAGTACAACACCTATTTTGAAGAAGAAGAAAATATATAACATATTTCGAAATTAATTACAACTCATCATTTGTTGTCAAACAAAGGGGTCTAAAGACATTGAAAAATATTTCTAATATCATGATTGATTCGACCTTTGATTTTGTGGCCTCAAATACCATCAAGAGGCTCATGGGTTGCATTGATCACCCGAGTCATCTTGACCCTGCTGTAGTAATTTTTAAAAGATTTGTTTCCAGTCTTTATTCCCATGAACATTTTTAACCCTATATTGCGACCCAAATCTAGCCCAAAAAGTTGCGATATAGCCTACTTGAATTCATATATGGGGATGCCTCAAAACCAATATGACTAATATGATCTTGCTGTTATTGAGAAAACATCTTTTTTAAAGATCTTATTTCAAGCATATATGTCCTATAAATGTAAATTATGATTCATTGAGGAACCACAAACCAAGGGTTCATTTTACTGAGGGAAAAAACTTCAAATGAACTTAGGAATGTCGGTATTATGATATGATTTAGTGTGGCTCTGTGACACTTACACTGTCTTAAACATTTGTTTCAATCAATTTTCTGAATTGTCTAATATAAATATCAAATTGTGTTTCATCCCTATCCCTAGGGCCCAGAATTGAACATACAGAAATTTGAAAACCTGTTCATTCATGTATATTGATATGGCTAGCCTAATCATGGTCATCTGTTATTGAGATGAATATTTTTAAAGATGTTCCATACATATACCCAAATAAAACGTCAATCAATTATTGTGCCA
This sequence comes from Ostrea edulis, assembly GCF_947568905.1. NCBI lineage: Eukaryota > Metazoa > Mollusca > Bivalvia > Ostreida > Ostreidae > Ostrea > Ostrea edulis. The sequence continues at coordinate 77,417,015 of NC_079170.1, forward strand.
TACCCTACTTTCTAGGACCACAATTTGAACAAACTTAAATTGTGCAATATCTATGAGTTTAACCCGACTACTAGTAGTACCTGTCTTTTATGAAGATTTATTAAAAAAAATTCCAGTATACTTTGATCTCCTATGGTGATTGATTCTACACTATGTTAAGGAAGCTTACATGTAAATTTTAACTTTTCTGGCCCAGTGTTTTTGAGAAGATTTAAAAAAAAAAAGAACCTCCCACCAGACCTGGGGTAATGGTAATGTGTAATGCATTGTCATCATTACATTTTTAAAGAAATGGGGTGTAATGTGTAATGCACCCATTTTTGAATTACATGTAATTGTAATGTAATGCATTACTTTCATAAAAATGCCAGTAATGACCATTACTTTTCAATTACATTTGAATTACATATCATTTAAATAATCTAAATTTTTCTTTTCAATGAAAGTGATTAATAATTTTTAAAACATGATACATTAAAAATACATTCTTTATTATAAAGACATATTTCTTTTTTTTAATGTGTTCATTCAATGGTCATTTATGAATAATTCAATTGATTTTGTAATGGAAATGTTTAATAAAAAGTTATGAAATCAATTGAAGGACTTTAAGTAAATATTTTAAATTTCATCTATGTAAAATTTATACGGTACCAATTCTATGTGATATGAAATCAGATATGAGATCAGAGAAATAAATAACATGTTACTTAGTCATGTAAATACAAGTATTGCAGGCAACGTTTTCAGACCAGAACGTTGCTCTCTGAATGACAATACTTTTGAAGAAATGCAACTATAATGTGTAAAATAACAAATATACTTATTCACAATCTGATGTAAAAGTTAACTTCAAATAAATTGTGTTCATAAATTTTGTTTGTATTTTTTTTTGTAATGTGTAATGTAATTCGTTACTTTAGCAAAGTAATTGTAATTTAATTAATTACTTATATGAATGAAAGTAATGCTAATTGTAATTGTAATGGTGAAAATTTCAATGTAATTGTAATTTAATGTATTACATTTTAAAGTAATTGACCCCAGGTCTGCCTCGCACTATCTATGCCTTTTGTTGATTACTGTGGACATTTCATGGGGATTCAATTTATACAAATTGTGGGGTACCTTTATCCCTCAACTTTCAAATCACAGAGAAATACACAATTTAGAAAAATGGGGCGGGTGGGAAGATTTTATTTTTTTATTTTTTGCCATGGTATTCTTGACCTCGAAAATGCCTTATCTCATTGAGAAAAGGCTTTATAAATCATAATTACATGTGTATTTGGGTTTCTAAAAGGCAAAGTGAAACATAGTACGTTTACGATACCGGACCGGACATAAAAATATTCGGAAATCGTATTTTTGAAAAATAAAAAAAAAATCGGGGCGGGTTGATTTTCGAGGGGCGGGCGGGAATGATAATCTACTAATGAATTTTACTTGGCCTAATCCACAAATTGGAATGATTCCATATTTCTTGATTATCTCCCCTTTGAAGGGAACATGACCCTTCATTTAATTTGAACAAGCTTGAATTCCCTTTTCTCAAGGATGATTTTTGCTAGATTGACTGACAATGGCTCAGTGGTTGTAGAAAAGATTAAATTTTGAAAAGTCTACAAACAGATGGACAGACAGACAAAAGCTCACTAAAATGTTCAACTCAGGTGAAGTAAATAGGATAATCTGCTCTGTTGTTTATCAGTATGCCAAGTTTGTTATCAACCAAGCAATTGGTGTGACTGATGGGTGCAAACTTAATTAATATTCCAACTCACATATACAGGACAATATAACAACCTGAATATAACATATATTACATGTAAATATATGCATGTGTATATTTACAATGACAACAGTTTTTCATTTTCATTCATGCAAAGCCGATATCATGATGTATACCTTTAATATTGTTACATGCTTTTGCATGTATTCATGTCTGACTCATTCAAGTTCTAATTCTAGGAATCACGTCCATAATCTGTTGTTTGTTGTATGGCAAGCAAGTCATGGAATATGCTTGGAATTTCAGTGAATAGATTCCTTGTATACTGAAATTTAAGTAAATATATTTCATTCAATGAAGCTGAACTACCAACTATCAATTTGTGGTGATCGCAATGATCTCGAATTCTCGATATCTGCAGAGGTGTCAATAATTCAATTTTCAATCAAGTGTTAAATTAGAATTGTGAGGATCAAGATACCCAAACATATCACCATATGGCATATGTCATTGACTTGTCTAAACAATGTGTAACTGTTGACCCACCAGGTTCAGTAATCATGGGGTGGGGTTGTTGAATCATTCATTGAAATAACATGAAAAAAGAGCAATGATTCATTAGTTTCATTTTAGCTGATGTGTTTTGATTTTAGCCTATGAAATAAAAAGTTATTTTCAACCACTGGTTGGCAGAGGGAAAACAGAAGTGTTTCTAAAATGGCCAACATTTTAAAGTATAATATTTTTACACATAGTTTTCACCCCCCCCCCCCACACACACTGATACTATTTATTTATTAGTCGACATATTATTTATGGTCCAAAGCAAAAGACTTATTGAAATAAAGTATGGTGAAATTAGCTTAAGTAACCAATACACATTTGTGATTTATTCATATAAACTTACCTGCACCAGGGACACTATATAGGTCCCTGCCTGCACCGCCACCCATACTGGTCATAGCATTTTTCCACAAGCATGTTGCTCATCCCGAATGTTATGATATGTGCCCATATCCGGTTCGTATATCCAATACAACTGACCGAGTGATCTGGGAAAACACATGTAGTATTCCACATCCACTCCAAAGAACTTTGATGATATGAAACAACCCCGAAAAATTTCAACGTGTGATTGTGAAAATAGACACAGGCGCAGGATTTCCTGCAATGTGATTTGTTTAAGGAGCATAAATATCTAGCTACCGATTTCTTATAGTCATTCACATAAACTGTCTTTGAAACCTATTCACATGGAATATTTGTCCATAAAGAAATGTTACAAAACGGCATCGTCTGTCTTCAAACCGCCAACTCATATGACAGGTTGCCATGTTTCCCCAAACAATCGTATCTTTAACATTAAAGAGTTAGCAAAGGGAGATAATAAAATCGTCAATCTGCTAGATCCTACGTAGTTTTTAAAAATCTGTAACTAATTTGTAAACATGTTTCCAAATGATGTTTGTTATTTCTTTTACTGTCCATATTATTGACTTTATGTATATATTAATCTTTAATGACAGAGTGTCCGATAATTAATTTTTATGACCATTTTCATTAGTGCTCTTTATAAAGAAAACAACGGGAAAATATTTTTGAAACCGAATATCCTTTCAGCCGATTAAAAATCTTAAGAAGGATTCAAGGTGAAATTTTTTATTGTATCAAGTACAAAACATGATTTTCTTCAAAATTAGCCATTTTTCAAGAGATTTAAAATTTATAGCTGTGCCACTTATTTTTCATTCTGCATGATTCTTACGTGGACTGCTACTTAAATCTAGTGATTGAAAGTAAGTACTTGAACATTCGTATATGTTGAACTTGGAGAGGTAAAATGGGTAGTACTTTTTGATAACATTTGATAAGGTGCTGTAACTGCTGTTGCTTAGCAACCAAATATATTTGAATGCAAAAAATTAAATTATTTTAGATTAACAATAAAGATCTTTGTTTTAATGCTACAATAGTTATTCTATTTAGACCATCTTATACGTAATCCACCAACATGTTTGTGTTCTTCATCTTCTTTCAACTACAGTCCAGCTGGACATGTCATTACTGGTGATGTTAATATAGTTGAAAATGAGGACCTCAAATCACTTATTCTTAAAGGTCCTAAATACAGAGAACCTCGGTCTTTTAATTGGCGATAGAACTTCATCTCTATTATGAGTTATGTCGAAGATTATGCCAGACGATGGGCTAAATATGAAAAAGAAGAACTTGATACATTGTCAGAATGGGTTAAACGAATAAGAGGGATATTAAAATCCCGCATTAGACACATGAAAACAAAAGTACGTACCATCTATCCTTCTGTGTTTAGTAAACCAGAAGTGATAAAAGAATTAGATAGGTTACATGAGGAATATGTTTTGGTTCCAGCTGACAAAGCTAGTAACAACATTGTCTTTGTTTGTAAGGCTCATCATTACAACTGTATTTTAAACGAACTTGGCATTAATTCCACTTTTGGTAATCATATTTATACTCCAACTGCCCTTTCAAAAGACGAAATTCTTCAAAACCATACTTCAGTTTTAGACACATTTAATATTCCAGTCAATGGGTCGAATGAATATGAGTTACCGTACTTATACTGGATTCCTAAACTACATAAAAACCCTTACAAACAAAGATACATTGTTGGATCCAATAAGTGCTCTACCAAGCCCCTATCTTTGCTCCTCACGAAAATGTTAACAGCTGTGAAGGAGAAACTTCAAACTTACTGTGCGACTACATATGCAAGAAGTGGTGTTAATCAAATGTGGATTCTAAAAAATTCTAAAGAACTTTTAGTAAACTTGAAATCACAGAATTTTTTCCAAATCAATAGCATTAAAACCTATGACTTTTCAACACTATACACAACCATTCCTCACGATAAATTAAAGACTAGACTTTTTGACATCATAGATAGTTGCTTCTTCAACAAAAACGGAAAACGGAAATATTCATATCTAGTGATCAGTCATTCAAAAACTTACTTTGTTAAACACCACTCTGATTCCACGCTCAAGTACTCTGAAGTTGAAATAAAAAATATGCTAGAGTTCCTCATTGACAATATCTTCGTGGTCATTGGTGATCAGGTCTTCCAACAGTCTGTTGGAATTCCCATGGGCACGAATTGTGCTCCTTTGTTAGCTGACCTGGTTTTATATTCATATGAAGCAGAATTTATTCAAAACCTTCTACGTGAGAAGAAAAAATCTCTCGCTGTGACCTTCAATTCGACTTTTAGATATATCGATGACATTTTGTCTATTAACAATGATAGCTTTCATTCATATGTCGATTTGATATATCCCTGTGAGCTCGAAATAAAGGACACCACAGAGTCGTCCACTTCTGCTTCATACTTAGATATTTTATTGAAAGTAGACATTAACGGCAAACTAACAACTCGACTGTATGACAAACGGGATGATTTCAGCTTCTCCATCGTCAACTTCCCACATTTATGTAGCAATATTCCATTACCACCTGCATATGGTGTTTATATATCTCATCTGATTCGATATGCAAAAGCTTGTTCTGGGTATAGTCAGTTTTTAAATCGAGGTAAGCTACTGACAAACAAGTTGATGGTACAGGGATTTCAACAGTCTCGATTGAAGTCAGCATTTCGCAAATTCTATGGTCGTTATAACGATCTAGTTCGTCAATACAACCTCGCATTGGGTCAAATGCTGTCTGACATGTTTCATACCGATTGTTAGGCCGTTCTTGGCACACTGATTTTGACTGCGGATAACTCCGTTTACCTGATCAGGATATGGGGCTCACGGCGGGTGTGACCGGTCAACAGGGGATGCTTACTCCTCCTAGACACCTGATACCACCTCTGGTGTGTCCAGGGTTCCGTGTTTGCCCAACTATCTATTTTGTATTGCTTGTAGGAGTTATGAGATTGATCACTGTTCATTATCTTCACCTTGCATTTAATGGAACATAATGGCAAAACGTCATATTATTAGAAAATGATGGATATGTACAATGTATATGAAGTACAAAGTTCCCATTTTATGACCTTTGACCTTAATTCTCTTCATCATATTTTTTGTTAAAAACCTTTTAAAATGATTAAGATTTATTTAAAGATTATATTTGTAAAATAATGTGACATTTACTAATCATCGTTCAATGTAATTGTGTTTAAAGTGTGTCAAATGTATGTAGAAAGGCAAATTTTGGTCAAAATTGTACTACGAGTGTTGTTACTTAGCAACCGAAAATATTTGTTTGTCAATAAAATTGATTAATTTTATTGTGATGCGTTTGTAGTATTTTCAAAGGCACATCAGTTCATACACTTAGGATTTCCTATTTTTGACTCCAATCTAGTGAGGGGGTTCGTAATATATATATTTCAGAGAAAACAATTGCAGAAATGTGCACATATATGACCTGTGACCTCGTAGATCTCTTTGAGGATATGGGATACCTTGACAAACTTTATAAGAAATTATTCCCTGTCCAATTCCTAACAAAATTATAAGTCAAATGCCTATCCCAGATCGTGAGACATGCAGATTTTATTCGATGTAAAAATATTGTCATTTAGTCTTTAAAAACCTCTAAAATGTGCCGGTAGAGAAAGGGTTAATTTAAAGAACCTGATTCACAAACCCCATATTATGGCCCTTAAAATATATAAAAAGAAAGTAAATGTTGAACAGGAGTATTGGTGTTATAAATATGTATCAGAATCCGGGGTTTAAAAAACATGTTAGATTTTAGAAATAGGAGAACAACTAAATCTGTATACATACTAGAACCGGATATGGTACCGTATTTTTGTCATTTTTCACCAAAAACTGGTTATTTTGTAAAGATATTGGCATACTGGTTTCATCTCGCCCAAAATATTTAACGTATTTTAATAATATACACCTTTTCAATTGAACATACATGCAAAAATATTTTAGGGTGAGCTAGGAGCACTATTTTTATTTTTCAAAAAACGATATTCCGGATTGCTGAAAAATGTCACGGTTATAATGCGCTGGTGGTGGTAAACTTGAATTTTACAGATAATATGGCTGATTTAAGTATCTTATGGAGAAAGAAACTAGGTTTTTTATTTCGTGTCATGTATAGGTCATTTTAGTTCGGTGTTTATTTTTAAAGCAAGGGAAATCCCCTCACCTAATAATAGTTTTTGGTTGCAGCTTGTTTTGCCCTTTTACTAGGTTATAGATGTTCATTTTCAATACCTAGTTGTTTTCATCTTTTAAAGTCGTTCAAAAAGCATCTTCATTGCATCGTTGCTTAAAAACTGTGTACAATTTTGGCAGTTTTACATTATTATCATAAACATTATCATTGAACGAAACGAGTTACCGAAACTGTTAGGCCTAGTGACTGAAATGTTCATGGCGTCTTCTGTCACTTTGGGATATATCAGAAAATATTCAGGCTTCACGCAAGTATTTTTGTATGGTACTGATATCATATCGAATAATTTTTGCTTTATTTATTTTACAAAATTGTTAGTACGCAGCTTTAGACTGTCAACATTCGAAATAACTGTTTTATTTAACCTAACTTCACGTACATTGGTAGCGAGTCCTTCTTTGACCTACAGTACATCCAATTTTCGGGCTGAATATTAGCATAACAGATTTAAACTACAATATGACTTACCATAGCATGCAGCATTGTAGCCAGTTAAATCCGACACAGTAAATTATGTAAGCAATTCATAGATAGATGTTATCGATGAGACATGACGTCATCTGTTGTAAGACATTCATGACGCATTTTATTATTCGATAGGCGGATCAAGTAACCCCCATATGAAAATACTAGATATACCGGTTTTTTTTTAAATCTCACATATGATATCGTCGTACATGTCAAGATTTTTTTATTCATTTTTATTTTTATGTAACTTTACTTGTAAACAAAGACTGTGCGTTTTGTTTTTTGTTTTTGTTTTTTTTTATGGGGAGGGGGTAAGACAATACAGTATTTATTGTGTATGTTTAATTTCGTTGATTATCTATTTCATAGACCTAGTTCGAAGGCCTATCAACGTATCAGTGTTCCATTGTCCAATGTAAAATTAGAAAAGGAAAAGTAGTGTCGACTTAGTTGTCAAGGAGGTATGTCCCCATACCAAGTTACATTTATACAATATAAACAAATATTTTTTTCGGCGTGCTCAACAAGTCAAATTGCGTGATACAAGTAAAATTAAATTTTGACATACGGGCTGAATGCTATATTATATATGTTTTGCCAATTAATAAACTGGACATGTGTTTTGCCAATAAATATATCTTAATTTAATAATCCAGCCTACAATAGCAACAGGAAATTGTGCTTAAATTGACCAATCTTCAAAACCTTAAATTGTGTACATGTGTGTGGTGGCGGTGGTGGATGGTGGTATTCATCCACTCAAACTGTCCCAATCCCCCTCCCGAATTCAATTTCTTTAAGTGTGCAGTGTCGACCCATCCAAGTCTGCTGCTTTGAAATATCGGTGTCAAATGCAACTAGTTTACACACAAAAAAATAGAGACAAAATGATTTGACGATTTGCATTTTAGTTGCTTCTATTCATACACGCTATACAACAGTATTGAATGTATAACTGAGAGAGAGAGAGAGAGAGAGAGAGAGAGAGAGAGAGAGAGAGAGAGAACATCAGTAATTGTATACAGGTACGGGAAGTTTAATCAAATCTTGAAATGAACAATATTCTTGTTATTAACTAACCATTCCACTTCATTCTGATATATTTAATTTCCCTTTTTTTCCGTGTTAAATTATTCGGCTGGCACAAGTTAGGACTGCCCCCTCTCTTTTTAAAACCGATGTTACGTGCCTAGCTATCTAACGCCCTCTCAGTCAAAAATAAAAAATATATATAATCTATATTACAACAACTTCATTGGATTTACTAGTTTTTTTTTTTACCACCGTAATACATGTTTATGCAAGCGGACAATCTAGGCATTTTTAAAAATAATTTTTTCCATCTTCAATAACAAAATGTATTCAGTCCATTAAGAGCAGAATGGACCCAAAACTCAATGCTTTTATTTGTCATTTTATGGTCCATATTTCTTTGAGCTGGTATAACTCATGCTATTTATCAAATTGAAATCATTGCCAATTTATATCATGTGATATTCGATTGTTCATTTTTTAAGGCAAATGATCCTGAAAGTCTCTTATTTGGTGAAGTCGTGCTACTCGTGCTGTGAAACAATGTGCTGACTAACACGTACAGGTGTTTGTGTACGGGGTGTCGAGAGTTTAGCTGTGGACGTCTACGGGGAAGTCTGCATACGGATATGTATCAATATCTTGATATATCTATATACAAGAAATAATCCCGATTTACAAACATGTTGAGGTTTCTACTTAGAGATAATTAAAATCCATTTAGCGACACTGTCCACTCAAACATATAAACGTGAAAAACTAATACATAACGAACGTCATAAGTTAAGAGTAATTAAGATGAATTATTTCTAATAGCAAACTCCAACATGTAAACAATTTAAGTAAGTTATCAAATCAGTATGATAATTCTTTAAAGATAGACAGTGAAGGTGCATTTTTTACAATTAAATAACTATTTCAAATTTACAATAATATATATCATTAAATGATATGAATATATACAAGTCGCCGTTTTATACGTTTTAATTTTCACCCACTAATATTTCGCTTAGTATTTATTATCTTTTTTTATCACACGAAGGTGCACGTTGGCACAAAGGAGACACAGATGCCAAATATCCACTTAGATCCTCCGTGGACTTAAAGGTCTACCTCGCTCAGAAAATTAAGACTTCAGAGGTGCCGACAATTTTAAAGGTCCACCGTGTTTTATTTAAAAAAAATTTAGTTTACGAGGTGGATGTTCAAAAAATCCATTTTCTAATTAGTTACTATAATTACTCAAGTTTAACCAAAATTATACAGTTGTCTCTCTTTTTTTTTTTATCGTCAATTAATATCAATTTTAATGGAAATTGATACGAATAGATATAAATGCAACTTGAAAATAGAAACTCGTCTTTGAGATAGACTGTAAACCAATACTATTTGCTGTGGTCCTTTCACTGCAAGGAATTTTAATTTTTGATCACGATTTTTAGATTATGTCCAATACAGCGGGAAAAAATTGTAAAGTGTTATGTAGTGGGGAGGGGGGGGGGGATATATCACAAATTTAAACATCGTGATAGAAAATATACAAGTTCGTAGTATTTTAATAGTTGTGATTTACAACCAAAATAAGCTCAAAGAATATATATTAACCTATGCGTCCATTTTTTGTGTATTACACTGTGATTCTCACAACGTCAACATCATGACGTTATATAGCTTTTCTGCTGAAAAACAACACAAAGTTTAAACGACTTTAAAACGAAAACTAGAAAAGATATAGTTGTAAAATAAATTGTTCTATAACCTATAAATCCTAGAGCATCAACTGTGAAAGTCTCATTTATTTTGGCGAAAGGGCCAATTTTAGTACTTTGTGGCTCTGGTTCTTTAATATACAGACCAGCCAATGTTTATTGTATGGTGTTAAAGGATGCAACTTTAAGTATTATTTGATATGTATGTGACTTGTTAGAGAGGATTGTTTTGCTGAATAGATGATTTTAATAAAATATCTATGTATATCTTTCAATTTTTTTAATATATAGTTAATGGTCAAACACACTTGATGTTGTGTTAAGATATGACACATTTACAATGATTTGATTGGTATTTTATTTGAAAAGACAAATATTTATTTTCATGGTAAAATGTCGCGAATTTTGAGCTTTGAAAGTGGCGGTAGAGTATAAAAGCTGTTACCCAAGCATGTAATAATTTCCACTTGGACCTTACCTGGATGTCGTTGAAAGCCGGAGGATAGTGTGGCAGTGGTTTTTATAGGTGAAACATCGCCCATGTTTCTTTGTGGAGGTGACACACTTGAGTATATAATTGGCTAGTTGGTCAGTTTACACCTTACACAGGGGTCATGTGTCGTGATGATTAAAATCATATATAATCCGACTTAATAAAATTTATCAATTGTTTTGACTCGACAATGAGAGAGGAAGTTTTATACATCAATTTAGTTAAATGTCTCGAGTTTGTTCTTTGTTGGCCGTGTGGTATTAATATAGACACAACACAATTGATTTTTTGTTAGGTTCTATATTTGTGATCTTGAAGATGAATATAATATATACAAACACCCTACAAAACATATAACAACATATCAATTACAGTATTAATATAAATAGATTATCACATTGTTATGATAAAATCGAGATATCTTACGTTTATCACAGGGAATGAAATAATTGCACTACCCTGAATTAATATGTACTATGTAATAGAAATAACTTCTATTTTACTCAAGCAAAATAGATTGAACATAATATATCTCAATTATAAATATTTATACAATGCTAATATATAATTCGTCAATACAACCTCGCATTGGGTCAAATGCTGTCTGACGTGGTTCATACCGATTGTTAAGCCGTTCTTGGCACACTGATTTTGACTGCGGATAACTCCGTTTACCTGATCAGGATATGGGGCTCACGGCGGGTGTGACCGGTCAACAGGGGATGCTTACTCCTCCTAGGCACCTGATCCCACCTCTGGTGTGTCCAGGGGTCCGTGTTTGCCCAACTATCTATTTTGTATTGCTTGTAGGAGTTATGAGATTGATCACTGTTCGTTATCTTCACCTTGCATAATACCATAAGCAATAATTACAATAGTTACCGAATTGTGAATTCAGGCAAAAGAAAGAATTGGAACCATCTCCATGGTGTATTTACAACATATCAGACATGTATATAGTAATACACACATTCACACTTTATGTAAACATATATAATAATGTCTTACATCAAGGCTGGTATTATCACATCTACCGATACATAACATTCATTCTATATCAGTGTAATTTACTTTAAAAACTATAGATACATTTATATTTGATGATTACTCTCTTTCTCATACATACATGTATAACTATAACTCATCATTTTCATACTTCCATTCATACTCTAGAATTTTTAATGGAAATTATTAAAGAAAGAACTTACTTTCAAAGTCTTCAATAGCTTGTCCAATTTCCGTCAATTCTTAGATAATGGCAAAATATATAGCACTGGCAATCTCTATGACTGCTAACTTCAAAGTGATTTAAATTTACAGAATAAAACTCTCCAGAACTTTGACCTTCAAGACCTTCCAATAAAATTCTCAGGAATACTTACGGTGACCAATCAAAGACTACTGACCTCTAAACTAGTCCTTTGCCTATACTTGTCTTGAATGAATAAAACACTAAAGACAACTCTTATTCTAAACAAAGATAACTCTGGTTATAGAAACGTGCAGTGCTGGTTAATGATATGTACATGTATTTTATTTAAGTATTAAGTTTGTATTATTATTTGCAAGTATTTAATTGATATATCGATACTTAATTTTAGATTATTTTCAGTTTTAAAACACTTCAAACTAGTACGGGGACTACATTTAGAAAGTGATGTCATTTGTCTTAGTACAAGTGGTTTTGACCATATCTATCTGTGAAGCGTCTAAATATATAACTATTTCATAACTTTCAGTCCATTTCATGCTAAAACCGTTCAGTTATAGATATTTGAAAATTATGTTTTCTCCTTTTATTATTATATACAAAGTGGGTTGTTTTTGCATGTGTATGTACAGAGTTATACCTATAGATACATGTACAATGACTCTATTATATCTACAACGGGATTATGTCCGTGTCTCCATCGTATACTTCCCATATTTATGTAGCAATATTCCATTACAGTATGACCTGTAAATGGTGTTTATAACCTCTCAACTAATTCGTTACGCAATATCTTGTTCTGCGTATGATCAGATTTTGAATCGATCCGAGCTATTGACAAACAAGTTGATGGCACAGGGGTTTCAATAGTTTCGTTTAAAGTCATCATGTCGCAAGTTCTGGAATATTTTTGACAATCTGGTTTGTCGATGCAACCTATCGTTGGGTCGGGTGTTGTAGGGTTGTTTTGTGCCGATTGTTGGACTGTTCTTGGTACACTGTTTTAAATTGCGGATGGGTGTGCGTTTACCAGATCATGATGTAGGGCTCACGGCGGTTGAGACCGGTCGGCATGGGATGATTGCCCTTCCTAGGCACCTGATCCCACCTCTGATATATCCAGGGAGCCGTGATTCTCTCTATTTGTATCGCTTATAGGAGTTATGAGATTGATCATTGTTAGTTATTTTCACCTTTCATACACTAGCTACATCTTCCGCTTTCACGCATGATTAAAAATTAAGTGCTTTATAATTTTTTAAAAACATTTACTTGTCAAGATTGTTCAGACAATATTGTGAAGTCAACTTCTATTTTTTCCTGATGAAATAATACTACTTGCCTGATTATAGCATGAAAGGTGAAGACAACGAACAGTGATCAATCTCATTACTTCGGTAAGCATATGCTTTCATTGACTTTTTAATTCTAGGTGTCTGTTGTTTTTAAAACATGTCACTTCTGAAATTCTCAGTATTAGTTGCATTGTAACTTGGACACAATACGGATGTAACACACACCTTCCCAACTCCACAATACAACGAATAATTCTCCAATACTTTGAAAAAAACCTAGCCTTATGTTTGTCTTAGACATAATTCAACATGTTAAACATAAGTATAATAAAGAAATTAGTAGCGTATGTTTTACTATACACAGTTTGTTGATATTAATTATGTGAAGGTTAGGACCACAATAATAAATACACCGTCAACTCCCGGTGTAAGAGGGGTAACCGCAAAAAGGTATAGGCATCTGACACGTCTTCATAATTTATCTGACAAGTGATGTCTGACCTATACCAGCACAATTGTGCCATATTCATTACACTAAAAAGCTTCCCTGTTTTGTAAATCAAATTTCAGTGGTAGAGGCTATGTTGGGCGCATATTTTAGAGGGAAATGGGGAGTTCCGAATCCCACCTCTACCCCGAGTTTGGTAAAAAATAAATATATTCTGTAAATTCCTAAATATAATCGATTAATTTATTATCGCGTAAAATCACGAGAAACATCACCCGCGAAAAATTGCTTCTCTCTTTCATTTTTATATACACTTGATCAGCAGAAGACTCGTGATCTTTTTTCTCTCGCGATTTGACGTCCATGAGTCATTTCGGGGTAATAAATACACGCGTAAAATAAGGATCTACAGAATTCTATTTTATGTACCCCAATTGTAGTACAATGTATATTAAGTCTTATTCTCGAGAATAGTTGGGGAGTAGTGTTTGTGGGGACCCCATCCCCTCGGTAAAATATTCTGGATTATCTTATGTGTACAACCAAACTAATGCAACGTCAACATACGATTATTAAAGTTATGTCTTATAAATCTAACTACATCTACAACTCTTCAAAGTTTATAACGCAAAAAGAAGGACAAATCCCTCAGCCTGTTCGTGTACATGTACTACAGTGAACTTACGATTTATCTAGGATACATTCAGAATATGCCTAAATATCTTTCATTGCAAAATATTTCACTTCAATCATTTTCATACCCATGAATGTTACAATAACTTAACGTTAGGCCTACTCCATTTTTATAAATAACTTCCACAATTATGAAAAAAAAAATGATTGCAGATAAATAATCACTTGATAATTACCATTCACGTACAATGTGGTAAAATCCCAAAAATGCTAATAACATGAAGGTGCTTTTAAATTGCGTAGATGTGCCATCCTTGGCAGTATAGACAATGTACATGTAAACAAATGCCGTTTTTACCTTCTACATCTAAAAGTTATAACGGGAGGTAATTTGACCGTAAAACTGGCAACATATCGTGGATATAAATATTGTTTATAAACAAGTGATTCGCGTATGATTTTTTTGATAATTCTATAATAAATGCCATTATAAGCAAAATATGTGAATTAACATTGATATGGTTATTGATTTGTTCTAAAGTCCACTGGATTTACTGCTTTTTAAAAGCAAAATTATCTCCGAAAAATGAATATGATGTGTGAGTGAAATGATAAAGGAGCTCTTCTTAAAAACAGTTTAAGATATTTCTTACGAAACGGATTATTCATAGCTGAACAATGCATAGCTAATAAAACATAACTATTGTATTACTCAGTATTCTTTGCAGATGAATTATGTATATCATTAAAAAATATCATCCACGCACTCAGTGTTTGCTACTTTGTCTTTGGTAGATGCAGGTTTGTAGTTTTCCTATAATTTATATATGTAACTGAGGCACCTTACAAGGACATTATACTCCGCCTATTGATTTTCCATAATATTACCATGAATGTCGATTATTTTAAATTTTTTTATTTTATTAAAACTACACACGTTTTACAATACTTTACATATGATTGAGTATACACTGATATTGTGTTAGTGTTTAGTTTAATATGTGGTAAATGAAAATAATAATTCAAATTTTAAAACAAGAATGACAACATACGGTATTATGGACTGTGTAAAGATTGTATTTCATATTAATTGAATGTTTGGATGTCAGAACAATGCTTTGTGATGGTATCAGATATCGTGACGCACACAAGAGCCGTGTAATCATACCAGACGGTGTACGTCCTCCGAGGAAGAATGTTGTGTTTGGTGCCGTGCGTCCTATTTCTATTTCATCCATTACTAACGGATTCTTCAGGAATTAAACCCCATGCCTTTGTCAAAAGTAAGAATATAATAATCATATTTATAGCATTCTACATGTACATACATTACATATACCAGGATGTTTATCTATAACTTTGAAAGCTAATATATAATTTTATCTGCATCAAACCATTTTAAATGAGTTCCATATACCAGGATGTGTATGTATAACAAATTGAAATAATCGGTAATAGTCAGTGTGATAAAATAATTAATTTGAAATTAGCTAAACTCGTAAAACCGATATTAGATCTACCTGGAATTTATTTAGGTATGTTTTTATTCGTATACATCTGCACAGTCATATTAAAAAAAATCTAAATTCTTCAATGTTAAGAAACAATTCAGAAGGAATACAATTTGAAATATTGCGATAAGTGGTCTTTTCCTGAAATATTTTTTCACTACACATCTTTTATTTCATACGCCTTCTGTCCCAACAGGTGAGGTTGGTTCTTTTCTGAAGCATGCGCCGTGGAAACACACTGATATGTCTGCATCTCTCAGCGGTCCAATGATTTTGACTCTCCAGTCCAAGTATAAGTTAGGTGGTGGTCTCGTTTTCAGAAAGAAATGTAAGTATATAATTAACGACATTGTCAATAATTAGACTTGCTGTTTAAGGAACGATGTTTTATTGTACGTGCATATGTGTACTATGTTTAATTAGAATGTAAGCAATGAATCAATAGATGTTCCTTTAGTATTCTTTAACGATAAAATATGTATCCACGAGATAAAAAAACAAGATGGATGAAACTAGCGCAAAATACTTCTGTGATTATATATATTCAGTCAAATATCACTTTCAATGAATACCGGTGGGTTTTGTTTTTTGAGTACAAATATGGAGACAGTACGAACTTTTCATTTTTTCTGAAGTCAGATTTTACCTAGATTTTGGCACAAATGCCACACATTCGAAATATGCACTAAACAAGTTTATTTCAAATATAAGAATTATATCTTCTGTTTGTGTATTTGTGCTGTCTTTAATTCATGGATACACGTTTAAACAGTCTACGTCCTGTCGAAGCCCAACATTGCGCCGTTCAAAATGAAGACTTGAAAGGATTATCAATTCATACCAAGATGAATAATTGTAAATATTTATCACACTGAAAATTGTTCTAGAACAAACAGATAATATGAGAGGATCTATAACTATCGCCATATATGGTCAATAAACATTATACTGGCATTAATGGGTACATTTCTGATTTCTGTTTTTACAAATGGCAAAAACAGACAATTTTAGCATCCATCTCTTCACCTATAATATGGACATAAAATCAAAACCAGGGCACTGTCATGATCAATAACAATGGTATATATATTTGTTTGGAGATGGAAAACAATACATAGTTTGCGTAAATAACTGGAATCATTGTATTGTTCCATCACATAATGCAGCATGGGAATGTATCGCTAAAATATTCAAACACTTGCTAGATCCTTTAATTAGTTATGATCAAATACGGTTTTCCCCAGAAAAAATACAGTAGAACATGCTTTTGATAACTTCTAACTCGCACGAATTAATATTGATATATGAAAAATTTAAGTATTTTGATTGAAGCCCTTTATCTTCCTCTTTGTCAAATCCCTTGAAAATGATATATACTTTCCTCTGTATCACAATTAATATCCTGCACAATTCATTTAAGCTTGAACGAGGGTGGTAGACACAAGAATATCCAATAGGATCTTTCATTTCACTGTTGTGTTCCGAAATATTTTCAATGAAAAAAAAAAAAAAAACAAGCGCAAAAAAAAAAAAAAAAAAAAAAAAAAAAAAACAAGCGCAAAAAAAAAAAAAAAAAAAAAAAAAAAAGCCAAACCAAGAAATGTTCAAGAAATCGAAATTGATAATAATTCGCACATTAAAGGGGCATCGACACAATTTGAGCTACACATTTTTAAATTTTACTTTTTCCAGTTTTATTGTTTACAATGCTTATTAATGGTCAACCAAACTTTGAATATCAGGTGTTGAGTTACAAGCAAGATACAGCATCCTCAATTCTTTGTTATGCAAACAGGGCTCGTGTCATGTTTTTGTTTACATATAGATGGTTTAATAAAAAATAGCATGTTTAAAACACAATGAGATTTGCCAATCTCTAGAAACTGTTTAATATGCTTTAATTGAAACTTTTACTATTATATTTAACCTGCATAAACAAAAACATGGAACGAGCCTTGTTTACATTACATGGATTTGTCAGTTGAATTACAATCAAATTACGCATACCATAGTTAGTTTCTGATTTTTTAGGCATTTGAAGTGAGTGGGTAGTTTTTTTAATCTGGTTAAGACCCCTTTCTATATTTATGGTATCACAGAGTTCAGGGACATATGGGTTTAGCTCCTGTGGTTAAAATAGGTAGTGCCAGTTCCATTGCCAAACGCTCAGCACCAGATGTGAACGTTAATGGTTTGCAGAGATGACCTTAAAACGGATGTCCCGTGTCACAGTCGGTGTGACACGCTAAAGAACCCTCATTGCTGAATGGCCGTAAGTGTCGAGCAAAGGCCTAAATGAAGTCCTCCCCCGGTCTTGGTAACGTCTCCAGATGAGTGAAAAATTCTCGAGAGGAACGTTAAGCAAGATATAATCAATCAATATCTCTAAAGGTATCGCATTGAAATGATTTAACGAATCATTCTTAATTTTTATGCTTCGTTCAAGCAAATGACACTCTTACAGATGCGCCCCAGCTTTAGATCGTACATTATAATTGAATGTATACCAAATGATTAGAAGCGGCATGTATCCGAAGAATGATAAAGAAATATAACCTTAAATATCATTATAGATACACAATTTCATTAGAAACATTGTTTAACTTCGATGAATTTGTTAAACCAATAATTGATTACAGCAATTGATTTAGATCTTCAGTTCTGTAAGCAATAGTAAGTTCAAACTAGCACTATGAAGTACTGAAAACAATTGATGTCTTGTGATTATGCACAATACCTTGTAAAGGGTATGGAGTATATGAAAGGTGAAGGTAACGAACAGTGATTAATATTACACCTCCCTTAAAAATTACAAATTATACTTCGTCGGGTTTGTAGCTAAATGAAGAGTGAAGATAACGAATAATGATCAATATCATAACTCCTATAAGCAATACAAAATTAGAATTTGGGCAAACACGAACTTTTATGTAGCAATATTTAATTAGTGCTTTTGTATCGTACTATATATCTCAAATGGTTTAATATGCGATATTCTATTCTGTGTAAGTTGAAGATAACAGAGATGGTCGTAAAATGGATGTCCCATGTCATATTAGGTGTAACCCTCACTGCTCAATGGTTGTTGTAACTGCCGAGCATAGACTTATATTTAAAGTCCTTCACCGTAATGGTGACGTCTCCAAAATCATCGAGAGGGATGTTAAACAGGACACAACTAATCAATCAACAGAAAACCTGGTATGAAGAAACAATACCACGTTGCCACTTGGTCATCCTAACTACATTTACAAATTTTGAGATGATCCACATTGTTTATTAATGTTGACGGTGGTATAACTCTTGTGAAATTTCTACTGACATTATGAATACCTCTATTCTTTTCTGCGCAGCTACACAAGTCATTTATGGAACACTGCTATTTTAAATGACCTTCATTGTCTGCAGAAAAAATCTCGAAAAAAGTGCGAGCTGTTTTTTTTGTGTGTATGTTTTGCTCATCACGAACTAACGACAGACTATAAAACGGAACGTATCGAACTTAACGTCCCATCACGTTCTTTGTGCTCATAAACGTCCGCGTTGTCAAAAACTCCATTCATCGGACAAACCCATAATGATATATTTTCAATTTTCTATGAACTTTTTGTGTTTCAGACTTCTTAATGCTACCGTATCTTAATTTCTGTAAATTTTATTTTCATTTCTGATATTGTGCCTGATTCATATATCTTACGTAAAACGCCACATGCATTGATTTCTAAATATTTCTATTCTTTACCAAAAGTTCCTGAAAAGTACAAAGACTGCTCAGAAATTTTGAAAATGAAACCACACAGAAAAAACAGAGACGGTGTCTATACCATCTACCCCACTGAAGGAAAAAAGAAAAAGGTGTTTTGTGACATGACAACAGACGGAGGGGGGTGGACGGTAAGTCAATTATTTATAGCTTTTTATGATAACATTAACTCTTCAAAATTACACAATGAATTATATCGCTTGAAGATTAGTAACTAGCAAAAGCCGGTAACGTATAATCAATCGACATAAGTATTCGTTGCTGACCTCAAAATAATGGTTGTTTGTTTACATTATCTAATCAACAAAAACTACTCTCCTGCTGTTGTTTTACCTTAATATTTAGTGAGATGACCTTTAATTTCAATAACTTCTTGTAGTCGTATTAGAATCATGGCTTGTAACTGACGAATATAATTTACCGGTAGGTTTTCCCCAAAAAGTGTGACTTCCGTGATCAGCTGATCTCGTGAATTGATGGAGTTAAGTTAGGTTATAAGAAATCATCATAACTTTACGACACCCTATCTTCAGTTAAGATATTTTTTTCGCAAGTTAATGTCTGTCAACTATTAAAATAAAAATAGCTGTCCTCATACTGTTAGATGTTCCAGATATTTTTTTGAACGAAAATGAAAACAAACCTCCTCGACCTCGTTAAAATTTTCAAGACGGAAGAAAAGTTGAACGCTATACGTTTTCGAAAACATGTAATCTTCGCTTGACAGACAAAATAAAGAAAGTTAATTGGGAATTCCCCAAATGTCTACGTCCAATAATACTTTTAAGATACCACAGGCACATTTTGACACGGGGGAATTTGAAGTTCAATCTCCACACAAAAAATGATGAAATATGTGACGTCATGGTCTTTCGTTTTGACATCATAAAGCAAATGATAAAGTGGCGGATATAATATCAAAGAAACTGTTACAGAAAATACAAACCACATCTAAAATTAGAGTAACAACCGCTCTCATGTGGTATTCAATTTCAACCCCTCGTGCATTGAATGGTAAGAATTTAGGATGAAATAAACCTAAGCAGTTAATAAACGATCACCCCCCCCCTTCTTCATGCATTATTTGAAGCTTAGGGAATATTTACTTTTTGGACAATAATTGTATACCATTGTGATGTAAATTTGTGGGTCCCCTCCACCACTTTGAAAAACGGTCTTATATCCCTAGACCCTAAAATTAAACCATGATACTTTAAATACTGGCAACATATGTTACCAAAAGCTTGACATCAAATGATGATGATGGTCAGCTAGATCAATTCTAGTATTTTGAATGAGTCTCAGTGTATCCTTACAAAAACGAGGGGAGAGATCCTAAAACGCTGTAACATTTAACCATTGTATTAGATATTCGGTTTTTGTACAATATGGTATTGTTCTAATTTATTGTTTGAAAATACACCAACGCTACACTAGGATTATTAAACATGTATAGAATTTCAAGATTATCACAGCCTTGTTATTAACCTTTTATTCTATATACATTCAACATGGGGGTAGGTGAGGGTCAGAACGACAATCCCAGTGCTTGAGAGAAAATGAATAGTTATTTGAATCTACGTATAGAGGTAGGGGTACATAATATTTACCCCTCCACCTGGTACAACATAGATATATTTGCCTATTCCCAATGTACGTGAATTTCTACTTTTAGAACACTAGGGCGCGCTTGCTCTCTCTACACCGATCATAAAGTGTACATCTTTCCGTGGTGTATACTTTTTTGTTGTTCACTTTCTGCACCCTGTCCAGCGAAATTGCATTCGTAAATGCACCGAAAAGTTCGATATGGCTTAAAAATGGCGGGACTGCATATATTTCTCTCCTAATATATGTATATATTAAGAGGATAATTCCAATGTATTATAGTTATGTCAGTTTACCTATAGATACATGTTTATGTGCATGTAGTCATTTTCAATAGTTTAAGATGTATTTAAATAATGTATAAAAACGATTGATATTCCATATGCAATTATCAAAAAGAAAAACCTAAAAACTAAAAATCACACACCCCCCAAACCAACAAGTTCGGTGACTAAAATCGACAATTATTCTTGAGGATGATGGTCTATTTTCAGATGTATGTAGGTATTAATAGAACACATTTTCCTACAAAAATTTTCTTAGATTCTTGTAAGAATTTATTTGGCAATTTATTTCCATTATAATCGTTAATTCTCCATAAAGCATCTTCTCAGCTGTTGAACGCCAATATTGAATATGCAGGAACGTTGTGCATCCTAATGTTCCTTTATGGACCGACATTAGTTAAATAAATACATGTATCATAATTATGATAATTATGATATATACTATGAAAGCGAACGTAACAAATGCGCTTCAGATCGTATGTTAAGAATATTTCGTAAGTTAAGTTTACGATGTAAACTTATGAACACTTTAATGAAAGAGAAGTGTCGTATCTTAAGTTAAAACTTACGATATTCTTAAGTCAGAATGTGTTTGCGTAAGATGAGAAGTTTAGTGCAATACATGGATACATTAGTACTTCCCTTTATCGTAAATATTTTCATTACCAAGGATGATAATCATGATTCACAGTCAAAACAGATATTGAAATTGTAGTGGGCTTGAAACGAAAACAGATGTCGACTTCCTTTCTATTAATAAATCATGTAAAAATCACTAATGCATGTTTTATTGTCTATTGATAAAGTGTGTCAAAATCACGGGTACCTTTCTTATTTTATATTGATAAAATGTCTAAAAATCATGAGTATCTGTTTTATTTTTATTGATAAAGTATGTAAACATCATGGGTACCTGTCTCATTATCTATTGATAAAACGTGTAGAAATCACGGTTACCTGTCTTATTTTCTATTGATAAAATGTGTAAAAATCACGAGTGCCTGTCTTATTTCAAAATAAACCGTTGACAAAAACCACGTCAAACAAAGTTATATACAGAACTAAAATTTGCCGAAAGAGTAGGAAATACACTTGAAAGTGTCGCTTCAGGTTTTTGCTGACTACTTTTCCATTGTGTACGTGCCGAAAAAAAAAATTAAATCTATGACAATCAATTTTACAACAATGCAATTTGAGACTATATTCGTATGAAATAAAAAAAAACAAAACTCAAAATTCTGTCGATCTTCCAGGAGGATATATTAAAAAAAAGGAAGTGGTTGATTATATAACACTATGAAAATTAAAAAGCCTGGACCCGATAAAATTCAATCACAATATTTGATTCATGGAAAAGGTGTATTATCAAAATATATGTGTATTATTCAACAGTATAATACAACTAGGTGAAATTCCCTCTGTATGGAAACAAAGCTTGAATGAAAGGTGAAGACAACGAACAATTATTAATCTAACAACTCTTACAAGAAGTACAAAATAGAGAGTTGGGCAAATGTGAACCCCTATACATACCAGAGGGGAGATCAGATGTCCTTGCAATATAGAAAGGTGAAGATAACGAACAGTGATCAATGTCATAACTTTCAGAACTCTCAGAAATTTCTTGATGACCTCAATATATAAGGTATATTTGCTAAAACCACTAGACGTTGCATTATGACGTCAGTCTAATATACGTGATATTAGATATCATAATCCTGAATATGTACATTTGTAGTTCATCATATTTGATACAATATCAGCAAATTTCCAAATTTTCCATCCGTCGTAATGAATGATGTCTTTCAATTGCATATTTTCGGCGAAATTTACCTTCGTCACCTTAACTATGTTGCGTCTTGATTCTCACATATAAATGTGATTGTTTGGTGAAGAAGCAATTACTGCCTTAGTTTTGAAGCAGTCATGGCAAGAGCGGGGTTCAGGGGTTTACACTCATGACCTCTCGGTGATAAAGCGAACGCTTTACCACTGCGCTACTGGCATATATCATGTATTATTCACTTTTCCATCCATTTTTCAGGTGATACAAAGACGAATGGATGGAACCATAAACTTTCAAATCAAAAAATGGAAAGATTTTGCAGAAGGATTTGGTCGTGCGGATCACGAATACTGGCTTGGTTAATGTTTGATTTTTGTAGAATGTAAATTAGTTTTATGCAAGATCACTAGCAACTACAACTCCACAGACAGCGTGATCGCTCTATAATCGTTGTAACGAACGATCTAGTTTGTCATTGTAACCTATCATTGGGTCAAATGCTATCTGAAGTCTTTCATGTCGATTGTTAGGCAGTTTTTGGCACACTGGTTTTGACTACGGATTACTTAATTTACGTGATCACGATATAAGGATCACGGCAGGTGTGAATGATCAACAGGGGATGTTTACTCCTCCTAGGCCCCTGCTCCCACCTCTGGTATATCCAGGGGTCCGTGTTTGCCCAACTATCTATTTTGCGTTGCTTATAGGAGTCATGAGATTGATCCCTGTTCGTTATCTTCACCGTTCATGCTTGAATGGGATATTATACAGCTTCGTGGATAAGGTGCCATGCTTATGATATATATATAGCATGCACCCTTTCCAACCTCTCGGGGTAACTACTAGAGGATTTTAAGAACGGTTCCGGGTTCATTTTTTCTGCGGGTCAAAGCTTGTGTAATTTTATCAATCCTTCATATACAGATAATGTTAGCGTTCATCGTTCCGGGTAAATCGTCCGCCGCATCGTGTAAAACATTCAACGTTCGTTTCGGACTGGTCAGTGCCAGTAATGTAGCTGAAGGATGAAGGGTCTCTAAATAAAAGTGGGGGAGCGGAATAGAATATTTATTTTTATCCTCGTTACTTCATTTCTAAGATCTTTTCGAAGATAGTATATACCATGAACATATATATTAATTGATTTATATCTCTAGCATATATATTCTAAAATATTCTTAGATATTTGGAAATTTTAGAACACGTATTGAAAGCAAATATACAATTTCAATTCTTAGCTGAAAAGTAAGAAGTGCGCCACAGTATACTTTACAAATAAAGACATAATATTAGAAATGGTTGTTTTTACAAACATGAAATATTAAGAATATGTAATGCATTAAGTTACTGATTGATCACTGTTCGCTATCTTCACCTTTCTTTATTTACGTACTTTTGCAACGAAATGTTAGGTAAGATGCATGTCTATATCTTCAGACATCAAAGCTGGTATGTTTTTAAAATTCTTTCAGGTAACAATGCCATGCATGATTTAACAAAAAGCGGGAAAATGAAGCTAAGAATAGATATGAAAAGGTTTAACGGGGAACAAGGATTTGTACAATACTCCACGTTTGTTGTCGGAAGTAGATCAGATAAGTACAAGCTGAAAATAGCGGGGTTCCGGGGATCCTTCGGAATGAGTAAGTATTTATTGTTATTATTTGTTTTATAATTCATTGGATTTTTGTCACATATATACATACATATACTATCCTCTCACACTGATTCATTCATTTTTTAATATAATTATTAAAGAATTAGAAAGTACTTGCTGTACAAAAATAAAAAAAAAAAAACAGAAAAAGACAAAATAAAAAAACCGATAAAGACAGGTGAAAAGTAGCTAGTAAAAAACAAAAATAAACTTCCATCTGATCCACATTTTATCAAAGCTGTGTATTTTAAACTTTTCGATTGCAGCATATTTTTCCACATGGTATTTAAACCTTAGATGACATAATAATCCAACCAGGTTTAAAGTTTGTTATTAAAAGGCAATGGAAATTCACCTAATATGATATTGGACACATTAGAACCAACTCTTTATGAAGTATTTCTGTATACATGAAGACTCAACTCACTCCACAATATTTGGATTATATCACATGAAGTAAAAATATGTATCTTTCTTTCCACATTTTTTGTAAAAAATCTACAACAGTCATGTGTTTTAACATTAATTTTCTGAATATAATACCCAACAGGAAGGATTCTATGTATAATTCTAAGCTATAGCCGTTGAGCTGACGAATCAGTTGTTGTTTTGAAACAAATCTTTAACACACCTTGCTCAGAAAAATCATCTACTCATGTGGAATTAATTCAGCCTTCCACTTGCCTTTTGAAGTTGGGATATCCTCGTTTTCATTCAAAAGATTCTAAATGATTTTGGAGCATTTTTCATGCAACAAAACAGGTTAAAAATATTGGCATACATGGATTAAGGATTTTTTTGGTTGAATGTCTATCGAAAGACAAAGTGTTTAAGTATTTTGAAATTACTGTTATAATGCTATTATATTTCATTACATATAGTTTTTTGAGATTTTAAGTGGTGTGAAATTTATCTAAGGTTAGGAAATTACAATCATCATACAAAAATCTTGAATAACTTTAACTCCTTTCTCGTACCAGTCTTTGATAAAAACTGGTTTACCAGTTATTTTTATATTAGAATTGTACCACACTGAAAAATTTTGAAAACTGCCTTTTTAATTTGGAGGATTCTGTCTAATTTTCAGACAGGAAAGCCAAGAATTCAAAACATCCTTCCAAAATGTATTGTTTTCTTTAAGTAAACATTCTACAATAAAACTTTCACCAAAGTCGTATAATTTCTTTAAGATATATTTTCCATAGACTGCAAAAAAGATATTCATCCACAGTTTACAAGCTTTTGTAAGTCTCTTAATCCATGAACATTTCAGGGATGTAATAAAGTTGTTTATATATACCATTTTTATATACCCCTGATAGGGATTCAGGTGAACCATCAAGTGTTAATGAAGTATCATCTGTATATTTCGATATTTATGTTCTGTGTTTTCTATACATATGCCTTCAATATTATTGTTTTGTTTTATCAATATTGCAACAATTTCAACACACACGAGAAATAAATATGGTGCAATAGGGTCCCCTTGTCTACACCCCTTTTGTATGTCAAACTGTGCCGATAAATATCCACTCTGGAACATTGATGCTCTGAAATGTGTGTTTAAAATCTTTATCCATTGAATAAAGTGTTCCCCAAAACCAACACACTTTAATACCTTATATATGGATGACCATGACATTGAGTTAAAAGCCTTTCAAAGTCAATTAGTACCAGAAGACCAGGGATATTGTTGCATTCAGTGTAGGACATGATATCGTTTATAAATCGAGTATTCTCCCCATTATATCTCCCTTTTAAGAAACCAGACTGTGTATCAGATATAATTTAATCTAATACTTGTTTGATTCTGAAGCTAAGACAACCTGATATGAGTTTGTACAGTACATTTAAGAGAGTAATTGGTCGTCATTTTTTTTAAGTATTGTCTGGCTTTATCATATTTAGGTAAACATGAAATAATTCCAAGTCTTTGTGAAATAGGAAGTTCTTTCTTAAGGAATATACAATCAGTGGCTCTTACAACATAGTTTTTAATATCTCTCCAATTTTGTAAAGGAATACAGTCGTGTATCCATGACTTCCAGGGGATTTATTGGTTCTTTTTCACATTTGTTAATACACAAAGAACATCTACTTCTACAATGTTAATCTCTAGACTTTCAGCGATATTTGTTTCTCACTTAGATGCATTGTAATTGGAAATGATGTTTTTCAGATCTACATCAACTAAATTTGAATAATTATTCTAATATAAAGTTTCATAATATTTTTAACGTTATCTATTATTTCTGATTGTTTGTATATTGTTTCAGTACCCTCCAATTGAATTTTTTGATAGTTGTGTTTAAATTATTACTAGAATCTAAATTACAAACTATTTTGAAGGTTTTTCCCCTTCCTCCATTCAACGGGCACGAAACCTTATCATGTGACATTGTAGCTTTTCTTTTCTGATATTTGCAAGAGCAGTTTTCTTCGCATTTAACAAACTAAGATTAATAGAAGATTCTGATTCCAAAACCTCAATTTCTCCCAAGAGTTATTTTTCTTTGCTGTTCTTTTTCCTTTATTTATATGTTAAGTATGAAATGGTAACTCCCCTGATTTCCATCATCAGAACCTCAAAAAAAAAAAAAAACTTTCATCAATGCCATTTTTGCATTGAAAATTGACTACTGACAGATTGAATAGTTTCTTTGACCTTAACATAGTCTTTATCTATTGATCAATTGTTATCAAATTTCCAAAGGCTACGACCTCTCTTAAAGGGATTGAATCTTAATTCAAGTACAACAATAGAATGATCAGATATATATCCTGGCTGTGTGATACAGTTTTCTACCAAATTTGACAAACTATCGGAACTAAGAAAATAGTCAAAACGACTTTGTTTTAATGGATTTCTTTTTACGTCATATGTATTTTTTAATCTGGATTTAGAACTCTGAAATAATCCAGGAGATGGAAGTCCTCCATTATTTCTATAACTTTGCTACGGGCCTTAGGATTATTAATTCCACAATAATTGTAAGTACCCTGTGAGGGGTTTAGTGTAAGATTGAAATAACCCCATATAATGAAATATTCATTATCGAATTCTAAAAAAAAATATTTCTAACAGTTTCATAGAACTGAGGGGTATTAGCATTTTGGCCGTATATGTTTATAAGAGTTACCTTATTCTCTTCAATCGTCAAATCTAGTGCAAGCAGATTACCTTCACTATCTCTTTTTTCACAGTGAATTTCAAACTCAAAGTTGTTATTGAACAAGATACACACACCCCTTAAATTCGAAATGTATTAATTAAAAACGCACTGAGCTTCAACATATGGTTCGTGCTCAGCGATAAAATGTGTATCTTGCAAACATATGATAGAGTAGTGTGTTCGTTTTAAGAAGTTAATAACACTCTTACATTTAGATAATGTAGCAAGCCATTGAGAGTTCACTGTTGCTATTGTTATATTTTCAGACAATGGCATCTTGGAAAAGATTGTAAAAAATAGAACATGTACATAATTTAAGCAAGTAACCACTTACCAGCATATCATTTGAACAAACACTCACTCACGGAACAAATACATGTACACACTTATCTTGTATGGCGACCCCGATCCTATAGATTGTCAGAGTTTATTGTCTTCCAATTCCGATTGAATTGTTGCTTCCGCACTATGACCTAAGGTTTATTAAGCTTTCTGCCGTCTGTATCCATGATGTCAAACTTGCGACGAAGCTCTTTTTGATCTAACGCAAAGATTTTTCCGTTGAATTGCCAAGCACTCTGGATTCTCGTGTCATTGTTCAGTTCTCTTAGAAGTTGCGAGTTCATCTGCGTTAGATGGTCAAACATCATGAACCGGTTTTTTTTTCACTTCCTCATTCGATCTATTTTGGATTATTTTGATTTTCGTTTCAGAGATTTTGAATTTGGCAAAAACTGGCCTGGTTTTTATTTCTGACCCGGGAATCCTTCGGATGGCTAGTACATCTGAAGGGTCGATGGTCACGCCTGACGTGTTGTTCATTATGGCGTATAACTCTTCACGAAGATTTTCCTGCGCCTTCTCCTTCCACCCTAGAAATTTGATGTTGTTTTTCTGGGAATATTGCTGATTATGATTCGCCAAGGTTAATGCAGACTCTGTTAACGTTTGGTATTTTTTCATTCTGTTTTCCTATGATCTTAATTCTTTCATGTGCTCTTGGATTTTTTCTCTAATGTTTGTTAAGTCCATGTTCACACTATCTGCTATCTCTTTAGGCTCAAACACAAACTCTTTAACTTTTAAGTAAATTTTGTTTTCCAATTCGTCTTTAACCTGGGTTTTAACACTATCTACGATTTCTTATTTCAATGCCTCTTTAACATCTGTAATAATGTCATTTTTTATACCCCCTTTACTTCCGACAGAAGTGTTCTTACTATGCTTTTTATATCTTCATTTTTCAACATCGACTCCCTGATTTCGGATAGACTTTCATGAATGTGCCTTAATTCATCTGATAAGCCAGTACCCGGAGTGAGAAGTTCGGTGTTGGAGCTGCTAGTACGTTGTTGTTTTAACAGCCTTTCATCTGAGACAATGGGACTTTTTACAGATGACGGAACTGATTGTAAATCTAAATTCAGCTGACTCTGTACCAACCTTTCATCTGTTGATTTGCTGCTCTGATCTGCCGGGTTTTTTTTTTTCATTCTTTTTGTTTGCCCTTTGTTTCGTGTCCATATTTTGTGACATGCTAAGTCCAGTGAGTGAGTACTCACGATGATTTTTGCACTTTAACGAAAAACGATGTCAGATCCACGAAGAATTATCACAAATATTCACAAAACATCCTAGAAACGGACTTTTCTTTAATTAAGCGCATTTTGAAGCTTTATAACGTTTTTAAGAAACAAAAATTAGATTTGTTTGCGGAACACTGAAAAGTCCGTCACTCTACCACCATCACACAACAGGAAGTCGTCCCGTATTTATTGTTATTAATACGCATCACTATTTCCATAAATTAATTAATATGGTGATTGTCTATGGGATAGTGCTACAGAACAAACTATCAAAATGATGTGTCTCTACAAGACACTGTCATATTTCTAAAGAGATATATAATATAAAGTATTCTGTTTATAGCGTATACAATTTGGGGGTCGATCACATTACAGAAATAAGATTAAATAATTTCAAACAAATTTATGTAATTGTGCCATGTTCTTTACATACCACAACTTTTGATAATTTGACTTGTAAATCTTCTAACGTTGTCATTGAGTGTAGCCCGTGTGACTTAATTTATGTGGCAGAAACCAAGGGTTCACTTAATCAAAGAATATAGGGTCACATATTTCAAATCAATAATGGTGGTAACCAACTTCTTTACAAGCATTTTAATGCACCGGAGCACTCCATTTTGTCCATGAGGGTAAGGATATTGGAAAAAATTACCATCGCACAAACAATCCAACATTAAGTACCCCTTTTCGCAGACAACGAGAACATCACTGGATCAGGACCCCAGGCACTTCTTTTTCATATTTAGCCCATCGTCTGGCATAATCTTCGACATATTTCATAATATAGATGAAGTTCTGTCGTCAATTAAAAGACCGAGGTTCTCTGTATTTAGGACCTTTTAGAATAAGTGAGCTGAGGTCCTCATTTTCAACTCTCTCAACATCACCAATAATGACATGTCCAGCTGGACTATAGTTGAAAGGAGATGAAGAACAAGAACACATTGGTGGATTACGTATAAGATGGTCTATATCTAGACACTGCAAAGCTTATTTATAATTAAAAAGTTTGGATGCAATATTAGAAGTATAGCTGTAGGAAATACAGGGTGTAGACTTGAACTTGAAATAAGTTGGAATACACGATTGAACCCTTTTATGGTGAAGAATGTTGCTTATGTTGACGGCATATATTCCTTTGTATGTAAATTGGAGCTTAGGGAACTAGTGACATTATTTGGAAGGAATATCATCCATGGTTCGTGCTGGTGTAAAGAGCCTGTGATGGGCAACATCCATAATCATATAGTTCAGTTTATATTCAGGTGTTGAAAAATCCAAGTATAGACAAGCCATAGATTCTTCAAATAACGTGTGTAAAACTCTCAATGAAACAGAGTAAAGTTTTGTACGACTATGATGTGGACCTAATTGTCTGCTGACGCACGGCAAAAGTGAATCAAACGTGACATCATTTATACTTGGTCTTTTATATGAACGATGTCCATGACTGTGTTTCCGTCTTTGGTTATTGGGAAAGAGTCCCATCACGTTCACGTTGTTTCTTTGTGGACTAGTCATATTTGCCACATCATACACATTATCATTGCATCCATATGGAAATGCAGTAAGAACTTGAAACATTGTCAGAATGGGTTAAAAGCATAAGAGAAATATTAAAATCCCTCATTCGACATATGAAAACAACAGTACCTACCAACCATCCTTCTGTGTTTAGTAAACCAGAAGTGATAAAAGAATTAGATAGGTTACATGAGAATATGTTTTGGTTCCAGCTGACAAAGCTAGTAACAACATTGTCTTTGTTTATAGGGCTCATTATTACAACTGTATTTTCAACGAACTTGGCATTAATTCCACTTTTGGTAATCGTACTTATACTCCAACTGCCCTTTCAAAAGATGAAATTCTTTAAAACCATGCTTCAGTTTTACACAAATTTCATATCCCAATCAATGGGTCAAATGAATATGAGTTACCGTATCTATACTGGATTCCTAAACTACATAAAAACCCTTACAAACAAAGATACATTGCTGGATCCAGTAAGTGCTCTACCAAGCCCCTATCTTTGCTCCTCACGAAAATATTGACACCTTACTGTGCAACTAAATATGCCAGAAATGGTGTTAATCAAATGTGGATTTTAAAAAAATCTAAAGAACCTTTAGTAAACTTGAAATCGCAGAATTTTTCCTAAAATTAATAACATTAAAACCTATGACTTTTCAACACTATACACGACCATTCCTCGCGATAAATTAAAGACTAGACTTTTTGATATCATAGATAGTTGCTTCTTCAACAAAAATGGAAAACAGAAATATTCATATCTAGTGATCAGTCATTCAAAAACTTACTTTGTTAAACACCACTCTGAGTCCACGCAAAAGTACTCTGAAGTTGAAATGAAAAATATGCCAGAGTTCCTCATTGACAATATCTTCGTGGTTTTTGGTGATCGGGTCTTCCAACAGTCTGTTGGAATTCCCATGGGCACTAATTGTGCTCCTTTCTTAGCTGACCTGTTTCTATATTGATATGAATCAGAATTTATTCAAAAAAATCTATCGCTGTGGCCTTCAATTCGACATTTCGATATATCGATGACGTTTTGTCTATTAACAATCATAACTTTCATTCATATGTAATTTTGATATATCCCTTTGAGTTCGATATATAGGAGACCACAGAGTTGTAGACTTCTGCTTCATACTTAGATATCTTATTGAAAATAGACATTAACGGCAAACTGACAGCTCAACTGTATGGCAAACGGGATGATTTCACCTTCTCCATCGTCAACATCCCATATTTATGTAGCAATATTCCATTATCACCTGCATATGCTGTTTATATATCTCAATTGATTCGATATCCAAGAGTTTGTTGTGCGTATAGTCAGTTTTTGAATCGAGGTAAGCTACTGACAAACAAGTTGATTGTGCAGGGGTTTCAACAGTCTCGATTGAAGTCAGCATTTCGCAAATTATATGGTCGTTATAACGATCTAGTTCGTCAATACAACATATCATTCAATCAAATGCTGTCTGACGTGTTTCATACCGATTGTTAAGCCGTTCTTGGCACACTGATTTTGACTGCAGATAACTCCATTTAGGATATAAGGCTCACGGTGGGTGTGACCGGTCAACAGGGGATGCTTACTCCTCCTAGGCACATGATCCCACCTCTGGTGTGTCCAGAGGTCCGTGTTTGCCCAACTATTTATTTGTATTGCTTATAAGAGTTATGAGATTGATCACTGTTTGTTATCTTCACCTTGCATAGAGTATACAATATGGGACTGAACACATCACAGGACTTACACAGTTACTTTTGAAATATGTTATGTAATTATATCATATTATGTACATGTAGCAAATTATCCCTATATAAACGAATTGGTTCCCACAATGAATTGCATCCTCGGCCTCTTGTTTCCTAACTCATCTACACAGAAATATCTATTTCTGCTCCTCGATCAATACCCATGATCAATACGTACTGACATATCAAACATATTTTGATATCGAGTTGTTGATATATTGTCTTTACAACACTTCTTAAGTAATACACTTTTTTTCGCAGAGGATTCCTTTGCTTATCATAATGGGATGAAATTCTCTGCAAGAGACAGTGATAATGACCAATGGAGCAGTAACTGTGCCGTATCGTATGGAAATGGATGGTGGTTTAAAAGCTGTCATCATTGTAATCTTAATGGTGTATACTATAGAAAAGCAACAGTTAGTAATAACGGAATGACCTGGCTTTACTGGGAAAACAAAAGCTCCTGGGATGTTTTGAAATCCTCAAAGATGATGATCAAACCAAAGACATAAATGTAATTGGATATGATCCATGCTGACCAATAAATTCTTAGAAAGTGAACTACTTCATTATTTATTCCTATTTAATTATATATCTCTACTGTCATACAATTTTACATGACTGTTTATATTTTAAAAACAACATCGTAAATGCATGTATATAACAGATCGCGTAATATACTTATATTTAGAAAGCATTTATTACGTATGATTCTTGTGTTTAGACTTACATTTAATGTATTCATTATCTAAAGATTGTAATCTTTCCATTTTTTCTCATAGTTCTGCGTATTTACTTTTCACCAATCGAAACCACGATATACCTTTTTCCAAAGAAAATATATCTTGTTTTATTTCGTGGAAATGACCTAGTAGTTCCGATTAGTTTACACCTTAACATAGAGGGCGCACCAACAGGACTGAGACTACACGACCAGACTACGTTATAAATTATCTCTTTCATATTTCTGGTGTATCGGTGTTAGTAGCTTTGTGGTGAAGGTTTTCTCTGCCAAACAGGGAAGTTCCGGGTTGGATTCTCGATCCTGGCATTTCGTCTAAATTAAGTTAGCAAAACCGTCACTGTTATTTGTTAAACCGGACGCTTGATATTGGAAATGTCACTACCTACGTTAAATGTCGTAATTTAGACGAAGTGCCACGCGGTTGAGTTAAGACTTTCCCCATAAACTTTTTAATACCAGTGCTGTACATAAATATACTTTATCGCACTGGGATATTGCACGGCGTCACAATGAAAAATACGTCATGACGAAGGTCATGATGTACATATCTACAGTCCTTTTGTGGTTGGAAATGTCAAAATATTGTTTCGTTATTTACCACCGTTGTTAAACGGTAAACTGCAATTGCGTAAAAGTTTCTGTCAAATGGGTTATATTAATTATCTCTGATATTGAAAAAGTTTCATTTCTTCTTTATATAGCATACATGCTAAAGTAATATCCATATTATATTGTGATCTTGATATCGCCCCTAATCTACACGTATAGTTACTTTCACAATGGACTCATTTGCATAAACAGGGTTTCCATACATAAAAAATTCATCATTGGCAGGACACCCCGAGATTTTTAAGTGAAAGATGTTTGATTTATGTGCATGTGAACTTCAGTGCCAAAGGAAAGTTAGGGGAGCAAGTTCTGGCTTCAACAGAAAATATGTTTTTCAGGCTAGATTCAACTTCGTATGTGCAAAAATTGCTGCATCTTGCATATTCAATGTAAAAATTAGACATGTTACAAGTCACAATAAACTTGCTCTCAGCACTTTTCAAATTAAGAAATAAATATGCTTTGAAGTTATATTAACTTCAACTTGCATTGATATCTGGATATCGTGCCAATTCAACGATTTATACATTCACGATACGTTTTTATCTTGCTGTTTGATCACGTGATATACAGTTGATGTAGAGACTGTCGGTCTGGTGAAAAATGTATAAGAGGTCAATATGCACTTAATGATATATACATATTGTTTTTGTATAAAAGGGTTGTGTTTACAGAATTTGTCACAAATTGATCTGTTTATTAACGCTTTTTTCCTGACATATTTGTATGGCCGTACTTAACACAACTGTGCAAGATCGAGAATCCAACCCGGAAGTTCCCCCTGGGCAGAGTTCTTTACCGTCCTGAGATGCATACAAAATTTCCAAAAGAAAGAACATACAAACAAAATTAGAAACAAGAATTAACTAAACATGTGAACACTTGTAAAAATTATCTTGAGCATATTAAAATTAAAAAAAAAATATAGTAGGCACGTTGGTAAATAAAAAGTTATATGGCAATGCGAAAACTACTGCAAAACTTTTAAAATGATGATAGATCGCATTGTAATGAAGCGTAACTCGCGCGAAAATCTATATACATTCGCCAAGCACCCCATACGCACACAAAGTAATTGGCTAGTACAGTAAAAGTTCATTTGAATGAGGTGTTAATTAACCACAGTGTATATTAATAAAGTTCTAGCTATGTCACGGAAAGAACGTTGGTATTTGATTGGTTAAAAATATGTGATTGTTACATGTATTTAGATATGACTTAATAACTTTTAAAGTGATGACTTAACAGCGATGCTGATTGGATGAAAAATTCGTTTGATTTCTTAGTAAAAAAAATCGTCCGGAGTTCATCTGCACTAAGCACGCGGAATTACTTTTTTCTGAAATGCGTCTTCACCTTTCAAATTTTAGCGCTAATTATAAAACGGGACTTTCCACACAAGCATTACCAACGAAATGTATTCGTTTGATGATACCAAATATAAGCACAACCAATGTATGAATAAAATACAAATTGATTTAAAGAAACAACAGACACAGGCCTAGTAATGACGTAGCAGAATAGTCAACTCGATGACGTATGACACTGACTAGTAGAACTAGAAAGATTGTATACACGAGTTCCCAGTATGTATCGTATGCTTTAAGAGTCTGATAACACGAGGGAACAATCAGAGACTTTTGGTCTGGGAGATATTAATGAAAATGAACTGCGTTATATAGGGTTCAGTCAACGAGGGCAATTTCTATGAAGAGGTGTTGAGCTATTTACTTGATATTGGGATGGAGCCGAGTCGCATTCCACCGTTCCTACGACCAAACCAGTGTTCAGCGTCTCCTCCAACACAATGCAGCATACATCCAGTCACCATTTGTTTTCTTCCTTTATATATATTTCAGCTTTGAATTGTTACATTCTTCATCTGATAACATAACGGATATATGTACTAAATTATATTACAGCCATTCCAAGTTTAATAAAAACAATGATGAATATGAAGGAGCAAAGTTACAAATTGTGAAATTTCAAATAGATTGAATACTTTAACAGACTTAAACTCTTTTGAAATTAATTATATGAAATTAATAACCGTCGAAAGGATATTTGAAAGGGCTTGGGTCGTTCACCACAAAGCGAAGGGTATCAGATACATGTATCACGGAGTTAATGCTGGAGTTCAGTTACCAATTTACAAAATATAGGTATTTTTGTAATCTTTATTGTACTCCCGAAAAATGCATTTTCTGTTTGTGACAATCACAGATAATTTACATGAACATACAATACAGTATACCAAGGAAAACGTGAACTTCACGACAGATTGATAAATAAATACATCACATTTTCCCCATATGATAAAAATAACGGACATGAAATGGAAAATTTATACTGTTAAGAAGTACTTAAATTTCATATTTACACACAACTTGAATTCTTATTCATTTGATAAAAGAAAAAAGTTTACAATCCCTGTGACCTCTATGTACATCTATTAAACTGTGTTCGCATGAACTTCCTTTATAGCTTTTAACATTTCTACATGTATATCAATTATAACAAAACCATTAAATAAAGATTTTGCATATTTGAATGCACGATCAATGAATTTACCCTAATTGCGAAGAAACTTTACGCTAATCGTGTATTAGCATTCTAAAAAGAAAAATACTATAATCTGTACCAAACCTTAGAGGCAGATTTTCTTGTTAAATACGTGTAATATAAATAAAATATCAAAAAAGCAATTTCAAACTAACACTACCTGTTTAATGAATACAAAATAAATTCAGAACTCAGGAAAATAACATCAATATTTTTAGGAGAAAAGAGGAAGCGTATTTGCCTATCATAATCTTACACTAGGATAGCACATTTTACCCCAGTCCGTTTCTACACAGTGTTATCGTGGAGTTGTAGTTTGAATTTACACTAGACTATTTAGTTTTACAAATGCTACCATTGTGGTTTTCAACAAAAGATTTTGTTTTCTAAATTATAAGCGAAATAAGTAATAGAAGTGGGAATTTTCATTACATTGAAAATCCTTGCATTTCTCTGGGAATAGTTTTGGGACTGGCTCAGATCCCTCAAAGATTGTCCATTTTGAATAGTAGCATCCCCACAGCAAATACATATTTTCAAAATTATGATAATAAATCGTAACTGACAAAAGTAACATTTCCAATGATATTTTGAACTCTTTATCCTATTCCATGTTTTTCTTTTAAAAATGAGAAAACTATTTCATGTCACCTTCTACATTATTACATGAGTGTTATTCTATCAAACTTCTACAAAATATTTAGGACGACCTGTTCCTTCTTCAGGAGAAATGTACAAGTTTACAAGATATGTCTGATAGGAACAGATGATAACAAAATAACACACAAGCACATCTAGCACTAGAATTACACTAAAGCTACTAAACTAATTTACACCACAGACTACATGTTGTTGGGGGGGTTGGGGGGGGGGGGGGGTAGGCTTCATAATGAATCCAAAGTGTGGTGTGAATTAGGACGGTTTATTCGTCCAAACTGCTGATCCACAATGCTCGAAGAAGTAACAATAGACTTTATCTAATTAACTGATTACGTTAATAAATAATTGATAAACGAATAGTAACGAATGATAAAAGATATATATATATATATTCAGTGGAGCCTTATTAATCCGGAAACTTTGGTTCCCAGGAAAATATTTCTAATAAATGAAGCTTCCGGATAACTGAATCGCATATTTTCTATCTTTACATAAATAACAAATATGCTTACTTCATTGATGCGTAGTGAATTAAACACATTCTATCATTGGATTTAACCATTTGCATTAGTAGATTAATTATGAAAATATTAACATTTACATGCATTTCAAAGCACTAAAATTGAAATATACGCGAGCAGTGTACATTGTACATATATATTAGCACTACAAATAAATATATAAAACTCTGTACCATTTGCACTAAAACAAATAATGAAGCACTATATGTAACTATAATTAAATAAATCATTAGTAACTAACATGATTATTTACACTTTAAACATTTCATCACACTTTCAATTCTTAAAGAGGCCTGTCATTGCCATCTCTCAGGAGTCACGGGTTCTTTGGTCTGTTAAAACAATCGTCATCGTCCAAAGTTGATTTACGAATTTCGTGTTTATCATGTCAGTTGACAACACTCTTTAACCAAAATTCCATCTGCCAGAGTTGATATTTCTTATTCTATAATTATCCAAGGCAATATCCGGAGAAGAAAATCATTTAAGCTCGTAATATTAAGACCTACTACTACTTTGATCTAACCATTTTTCGTGATGCGATAATAACGGAACAAAACTAGGTTGAAGCCAACATTGCGGGTACATACAAAATTCAATTGTCATTTTCATTATAATGGTAATTTTCTCACTTCTACCCAGAGTTTAAAAATTCGAAAGCAATAAAGCTCTTCGATATCGTAAAAAGAATCAATTGTACACAGGTACATTCTACATGTGTGGCATTCTAAATAGTAAAAACTTACTACAGATTCATGTGCATGCACATACATATATTGCACGCCAATCATCAGTATAAAATCCAGAATCTTAAAGTATAGTCTACACGCTTTGGATTTAAATAAACTGTTATTAATTTATGAATCAGTACAACTGAAATGTGTTAACAGTTCAATAAAACATATTACGGTTCGATGTTTAATTTACCAATACTATTGGGCTATTGATCAAGGCTATTAGATAATATGCTACAGATGTATTAACAAAATTCAACACTACACACAATACAGATCTTATGTGCAAAAATTGGCAATGCAATGTCTCGATCGGCACGTGCTATCTAACTGACATATCATCACACACCACCTAATTAAAGGGAGATGTTGACAGGCTACAGGTAATCGCTTCAATTAGACAGTTTGGCTTGTTTTCTTTATAATTCACGCCTTGCTAAAATTGTCCGACAAAGACCTTATCGCAAAAAATTACTGTCTGGATTTATGGTACATTTTTCAATGCATTTTAACGTTTTGTAGTAAGATATGACCGTCCTGATCCGGAACGCGAATTTCTGGATTAATGATGCAAAATAACGTTTAAAAATTCCGTTCCCTAGAAATATTGTCAGGAAGGTGAAGCGTCCGGAATAATGGCGTCCTGATTAACGAGGCCCCACTGTAGATAGATAGATAGATAGATAGATAGATATATTGATATATTGATAGATTGACTGATAGACTGATATATAGATATATTATATTTTATGATTTAATTGGTATTAGTAATTCAAAAACATGTTCGTATAATTCGATTAACCATTGCTCAGATTATTGCGAGTATCTCCCATTGAACAACTGACAAAATACAAAGACGAAAGATCATATCTACAGTTGAAAACAAAATTCGAAATATGTTTTATTTCACATTTATGTCGCCGTATCGTTTTACACATGACAAGAATAGACAAAGGTGCATTTGAAAGCAGATATACTGATATTGCTTGGATGAATCTTGAAATATACAATTTATTTAACTATATGCGCAACATTTAACGGTTGCAGCTCTCTCATCGTTGAGCACAGTCTTTACATCATCTGAAGTTCCTTTCCCTGCTTCCAGAGCAGTAGAAGGAAATATGAAATGTATAAAGATGTTCCAACATGCACTTACTCTTGCAGAACAAAATTCATGGTTCCGAATTGGTCTGAAACGGAATACCAATGTAAGAAAAGTTTTAGTGTACAACAGACAGGGCATGGCTGGTAAGATGCAAGACCTTCCATCTAACAGATTTAAAACAATTGTTCTCTCTGTTTCTGTCTTTGTTCTCCCTCTAAAAACATGCTACTCATATCAGTATCATAACATGAGATAGCTAATGTATGCTTTTGAATACGTACGAACATGTTACCATCAACTGAGTGAAATAACTGTGTTGTCTTTCATGACAAGTCAGGGGAAGGTGTTAAGTGAA
This sequence comes from Ostrea edulis, assembly GCF_947568905.1. Classification (NCBI taxonomy): domain Eukaryota; kingdom Metazoa; phylum Mollusca; class Bivalvia; order Ostreida; family Ostreidae; genus Ostrea; species Ostrea edulis. The sequence goes on from NC_079170.1 coordinate 77,457,187, forward strand.
ACTATTGTAACCTGAAAGGTGAAGACAACGAACAGCGATCTATCTTATAACTCCTAAAAGTAGGGAGTAAATATTCCCTGTTGACCAGTTGCACATGCCGTGACCCCATATATTGACCAAGTAAGCAGAGTTATCCGTAGTTAAAATCAATGTGTGTCATTGAGGATGATAAAACAGTATAACCTTATTTATCACATTGGATTGCCCAAACAGAGATATGTCACCACCAACATCCGAAGTATGATATAAAGTGATTAATATTGATTTCCCATGCACAGTCCGAGAACACTAAACCGGAAGAGGGTCAACTTGTCTGTATATATCACCATGCTTGTTAATATGTGTATCGATTGTTGAATAGAGATACATTTTTTATTGTCAATTAGCCTTCAATCATCTATAAATCGGGATTTTTTTTAAATATTGATTATTCTTTATGAGTATAGAATACGTTATTGATTTGATTGTTTTATTAACATAATACCACGAGTAATTTCAGACTAGCATGATGAAGTCATGATGACAAGTACATCGCGATCAAATTTTTCCTTATATCTGGAAGGTGTCAGATTACATATGAAGTTTTTATGATGTGCTGTACTTCCGTGAATTATAGAAAAAAAATACTTATCTTATGCCATGGTATTTTAAAGGGTTGCGTAGTTTTGTTGTTCATGTGTAATGTCAATACAAATTCCTGTATAGGTTAGGACATACCGCCTTGCTGGAACATTGACTGCACTGCAATTTTAATCCCATACCTTTATTCTTCTTGTTGAACTGTGATAAATATTGCTGTTCTGTTATATTTTGATGACATATTCGATGCATTACTGGATAACGACTACATTTATTTTATCTCTACAATAACTGCAATAGAATCATCCATATTTGGCTCGAAACTGATGAATGATCAACGATATGCTGATATCTGAATGACGTCACCAGTTTAGAATCAGCACAATGGTTTTCATCCATCATGTTATATTTAAGTAGAACACTTCATTTTTCTTGACATGCGATCGACTGTAAGGTATAGGTGTAACCGTCACAGAGCATGAAGTGGATTATTCTTGTAATTTTCCCCGGGACCAACTGTCACTGGAGATATCATCCTGTTCATGTGTGAGAACGACGTTGCTGGTGTTAACGTCACAATCCAGATCATATCTGAAAATGGGCCCTTTACTTACCTTACTGTCTGCGAAGTAGAGGTTTTTGATTAACTGTGACTTATGTTTTCCTACAACTGGAGAGATACGATAAGCTGAATATACATGTATATATATATTTCTTTGTTTGTTTTACGTTCCGTCGAAAATTTGTCACTCATATTGAGACGTATATTGTATGCTGGTCAGTAGTCAATGTAAATTGCATGACACTTATCGGTGTATTACTTGCTTTAATCATAGATTAATATCATGGTGATATATCAATACCCCCTCCCCTCATACGGAATGTCTAATATGTCTTTCTTGAAACATTGATAAGTGTCTTGGTATAATTCACGATTAATGATCATTAACGCCAATGTGTACACTGTTGTCCTATAACCTTGACCTAAAATAGAAATGTACATTCATCCGATATTCTTTACTCTTAGCACAACATTGCTTTTCCCCAATAGAGGAATCAATAATATCTTTAAAATCTCAAAAAATTATGAAACTGTTATATAACATAAACGTTGCATGCATTCAAAAATAGCTACATATACCTGTTTTTATATTCATATGAAGCAGAATTTATTCAAAAACTTCTACGTGAGAAGAAAAAATATCTCGCTGTGACCTCCAATTCGACTTTTACATATATCGATGACGTTTTGTCTATTAACAATGACAGCTTTCATTCATATGTCGATTTGATATATCACTGTGAGCTCGAAATAAAGGACACCACAGAGTCGTCCACTTCTGCTTCATACTTAGATATTTTATTGAAAGTAGACATTAACGGCAAACTAACAACTCAACTGTATGACAAACGGGATGATTTCAGCTTCTCCATCGTCAACTTTCCACATTTATGTAGCAATATTCCATTATCACCTGCATATGGTGTTTATACATCTCAACTGATTCGATATGCAAGAGCTTGTTTTGGGTATATTCAGTTTTTAAATCGAGGTAAGCTACTGACAAACAAGTTAATGGTACAGCGATTTCAACAGTCTCGATTGAAGTCAGCATTTCACAAATTATATGGTCGTTATAACGATCTAGTTCGTCAATACAACCTCGCATTGGGTCAAATGCTGTCTGACGTGTTTCATACCGATTGTTAAGCCGTTCTTGGCACACTGATTTTGACTGCGGATAACTCCGTTTACCTGATAAGGATATGGGGCTCACGGCGGGTGTGACCCGTCAACAGGGGATGCTTACTCCTCCTAGGCACATGATCCCACCTCTGGTGTGTCCAGGGGTCCGTGTTTGTCCAACTATCTATTTTGTATTGCTTGTAGGAGTTATGAGATTGATTACTGTTCGTTATCTTCACCATGCATACTATGTCATCATATGTCTGAGATAGAAGATCCCATGCAGTATTTTCGCTTCTGCTATCTTCATTTTAACCGTCATCATGCTTTACGAATCATATTATTACATTAACAGCAAACTGATAAATCAACTGTATGACAAACGGGATGATTTCAGCTTCTCCATCGTCAACTTCCCATATTTGTGAAGGAATATTCCATTATCACCTGTATATGGTGTTTATATATCTCAACTGATTCGATATGCAAGAGCTTGTTCTGTGTATAGTCAGTTTTTAAATCGAGGTAAGCTACTGACAAACAAGTTGATGGTACAGGGATTTCAACAGTCTCGATTGAAGTCAGCATTTCGCAAATTCTATGGTCGTTATAACGATCTAGTCCCTCAATACAACCTCGCATTAGGTCAAATGCTGTCTGACGTGTTTCATACCGATTGTTAAGCCGTTCTTGGCACACTGATTTTGACTGCGGATAACTCCGTTTACCTGATCAGGATATAGGGCTCACGGCGGGTGTGACCCGTCAACAGGGGATGCTTACTCTTCCAAGGCACCTGATCCCACCTCTGGTGTGTCCAGGGGTCCGTGTTTACCTAACTATATATTTTGTATTGCTTATAGGAGTTATGAGATCGATCACTGTTCGTTATCTTCACCTTGCATGCTAGTGACTGCATTCTCCGTGCACTGAAAGGTCAATGTCAAAATTACATAGTTGGGAAAAGACACGACCGTTAATAAAGTTCATTATCAAGGTCAAATTAATGCATAAATTAGTTATTCAGATTGTATTACCAATCAACTGGAATGTATTTGGCACCAACCCAGAAAACCCCAGCAAAGCATGTCTTTAATTTGTGACTAATGAGATGAAAGATTGATGAAGTTTATATCATTTTAACTGACAAGAGATATTGTTTTATTGCAAGAAAAGGAACGACATTTCCTCTACTATGACACGTTCGCAGAAAATAGACACAGACATTGATGGCGCAAATGAAGAAGACCTAATAAAGGTTTAGCGGTATTCATGAGACCTGACATTCCACATAGTGATAAAGTAGATTTAGAGGAATATTTATTTCACTACAGCACAATGCAAATATATTTAGGTAAACAAAAATGTATTCTACACATAAATGCCCTTGTTTCATGTGCTCTCTGCCGTGTTTCCTAATAATACTTAGGAGTTGTGTCGTTCTTTTCAGGCTGGTTTTAACTACGGATTATTCCCTTATTTTCACCTTTTCATGTACATGGGATATATTACACAAAATTTGATGACATTACTGCCTTGTTGTGAAATTTATATTTATGAGGATTTTATTTATTTTATTATGTATGGTGGCAGAGTTCTGCTATCACTTGTCAAAAAAAACCATGTCAACTTGTCGAATGATTTCGTCGACTAGTCAAATATTAGGTTGAAAAACGTACAATTGCTTTTACGCCTGACATTTGCCATACGCTTAACAACATAATGATCAAGTCGCCGTGAAGATCTTACACCTCTACAAAGTGATCTGACAACTCGACATAATGATATGTTTCCACCTGTCAGATAATGATGTTGACTTGTCAAATATAAAGACAGATAGTAAATGTCAGTGAATGAAGTTAGTATAATTATTAGAAATTAAACGATTATGAGAAAATGAAAACGAGTGGTTTTTTTTTGACAAACCGATACATGATCATCTGAAGAATCAAGAAAATCAACTGACATGTTGAGGTCATTGGATACATTGTTCACAATGAAAGGTGAAGATAACTAACAGTGATCAATGCTTTACGAGTTATTTCCCCATGGATGCAGATTACATGCAGCACGCACAATATTTCGGTCCCCAATAGAGGATGCCATCGGAATAGATAGATTTACTATTTCTGATTTTAATTAATGCCAGGTAATGAATTTTACTAAGGACTTAAAACAGTATAACTGAACAATATTACTTCAGTGACTCGCAACATTTTTATATGTCCCTTTTGTGATTCATTCGCCGAAAGAACAAAAAACAATGTAATTGTTAAGCAGTCCTCGACTTCTTTAGACCAGAATCACGATGTCTTTAACATATCTGCAATTCTTCATTTTTTATTAATATTCTTGATAACAAAGACATAAAACACAATTAGAACTTACATGTGTGACTAATGCACACATGTGGATTGTTAACTTATAACACACTGGACAAAACTACGTGTTGCTAAATGTACATGTAGTGTCAATAAATAGAACATGTTAATTGTCTCAAACTGGTATATCTAGTGTAATATTTCTGCCGAAATATTTTTTGCATACAATTCGATGTTTTGAAAGTTGGATTCTGTGTGTATAAACTTTCAGCTCTTCTTTCATTGCAAATACTACAATGGGCACAAAAATAATTATCAAGGGGGTACCAACAATAGGTTTTTCTTTTTATCATTATATGCAAATTTGGTTGTTTTTACATGTGTAGGTACAGAGGTATCTTTATAGATACCTGTATGATGACTCTAGTATATCTGGAACGGGATTATGTCAGTGTGTCCATTGTTAACTTCTCATATTTATGTAGCAATATTCCATGATTACCTGTAAATGGTGTTTATAGCCTCTCAACTGATTCGATACGCAAGACCTTGTTCTGCGTATGATCGGTTTTTGGATCGAGCCGGGCTACTGACAAAAAAGTTCATGGCGCAGGGGTTTCAACAGTCTCATTTGAAGTCAGCACACCGCAAGTTCTGTAGTCGTTTTGACAATCTGGTTTGTCGATGCAACATTGTCGTTGGGTTGGGTACTGTCGGCTTGTTTCGTGCTGCTTGTTGGACTGTTACTGACACACTGTTTGGAATTGCGGATGACTGCGCGTGTGACCGGTCGGCATGGGATGATTGTCATTCCAAGGCATCCGATCCCATCTCTGGTATATCCAGGGATCCGTGTTTGTCCAACTCTATTTTGTATTGCTTATGGAAGTTATGACACTGATCCCTGTTCGTTATGTTCACCTTTCATACACTAGTTACCCCTTCCACTTTCACTCGCGATTTAACATGTATAGCTTTTTACTTTTTCAAAAATTTACTTGTCAAGAATATTAAGACAATTTTGCGAAGGCAACTTTTATTTCCCCTGATGAAATAATACTACGTGAGTGATTATAGCATGATTGGTAAAGATATCACACAGCAATCCCTGTCATAACGCCTATAAGCAAATGCTTCCCTTGCCTTTTTAATTATAGGTGTCTGTTGTTTTTAAAACATATCACTTCTTAAATCCCCAGTATTAGTTACATTGTAACTTTGAAAAAATACAGATTTAACGCGCACTTTCCCAACCCCAAAATACAACGAAGAATTCCTCAATACTTGGAAGAAACCTAGCCTTATTTTTGTCTTAGACACAATTCAACATGCAAGGTGATGATAACGAACAGTGAGTAATCTCATAACTCCTATAAGCAATACAAAATAGATAGTTGGACAAACACGGACCCCTGGACACACCGGAGGTGGGATCAGGTGTCTAGGAGGAGAAAGCATTTTCTGTTGAACCTAAACATAATAAAGAATTAGGTAGCGTATGCTTTACTATACACAGTTTGTTGATACTATTTATGTAAAGGTTAGGACCATAATGAATACGCCATAAACTCCTGGTGTAAGGGGTAACTGCAGAAAAATAGGCATCTGACAAGTATTCATATATATCTGACAAGTGATGTCTGAAATACACCAGCACAATTGTGCCATCTTCATTACACTAAAAAACTTTCCTGTTTTGTAAATCAAATTTCAGTGGTAGAGGCTATGTTAGGCGCACATTTTAGAGGGGCATGGGGAGTTCCGAATCCCACATCCACCCCGAGTTTGATAAAAAAATAAATATATTCTGTCAATTCCTAAATATACGCAAGAAATTTAATATCGCGTAATTTCGCGAGAAATATCACTCGCAAAGAAATGTTTCTCGCTTTTATTTTTATATTGCTAAAATACGTGTAAACACACTTGATCAGCAGAACACTCGCGATTTTTTCTCTCGTGATTTGACGTCCATGAGTCATTTCGTGGTAATAAGTACTCGTGTAAAATAAGGAATCTACAGTATTGTTTTGTTTGTTTGATATTCGAAGGATTGGTTAACTATATATGGTTCACCGATTGGTGACTGTATTATCTGCCATAATACTATCCATCTCATTGCGATCCAGCCTCACCCTCCAACACCTCCCAAATGCACCAACATAGTGAGGTTGAAGTGTGTTGTAGTAACATACATATGCTCCGTATGGGACGTATGGGTTGTCCCATGGTTTAGAAATAAATAAATATAAATAAATAAGGACCATCGTGTACCAACACGTCTGATGACTGCGGTACTGTCTTTTGATGGCCGGACACATACATATGGTCATATGTCGTAAATCATAATGAACAAATGAAGTAACTTGTATTTATTAAAAATAAATAAAAAGTAAACATTAATAAAATAAATTATATCTTTTTATAATTAATACTCTTTAATAGTATTTTTTATTTAATTTATCAAATAAGTAAATTATAATAAAAAAAAAGTAAATAAAATTAAATATTTAAAATATTATATATTTATCTGGATTTTAATAGAAGTTAATAATTAGTAATATTAGTAACACTTAATAGTAATAGGGTGTAAGTATGTATATGCATGTCAAAAACTAAAATATATACAGAAAAGAATTAGGGTAGGGTCGCCAAAAAAATTTGATAATAGAGTTCCACTAGTTATTGGTTGTTAATCATAAATTATGCCAGGCAACAATTTTGAGATCGTCATCAGGCAAGAATTTTGTAGGCCTGCATGCATTCAAACTATGATAATGCATCTGAATGGTTGTCATAAAAGGATAAGTTTACAAAATGCACACGTATAATAACATACCTTAATTATATGTATATTTTCATATACATGTAATTATTATATACCAGGATTTGATGTATAGCTGCATCTAACTTTAATTTTAAACTACAGGTTTATAGAAACCAATACGATAAAAACGCAAATTTTATATTTATAATATAGATATGCTACCATACTTATATGTAGATGTTTACATATTGATAAACATATAGTTATACACAATAGAAACTCCGATTTATATGCTTAGTTGTTTATATAAGTATAATACATGTGGTTGTTTCCATATTAATAAACATATGAATTTAACATTCTAATAATGATGCTTAGTGGTTTATATACTTATAAACACACGGAATTGTTTACATATTTGTAAACATGCACGATAAAACCTTATTTATACAGTATAATCTGTCTAAACCGGCTATGTGTGGTTCCAAAGAAATTGGCCGGTTTGCACAGAGTCCGGAGTGCAGAATGTTGACAAGAATGAGAGTTGCTTCCCTTGTATTCACTATCTATGCATACGCGTGTAATGATTGCTAACGTTGTAATATATCACAAAAGAATTCAAAATGTAAAAATATAAATGTCGGTGTTTTATTGTCGTGCTCATTTGAAAAAGTTTCAATTTTTATTAAACAGTTTAAAATCTGGGAATTATTCGTGCAATTTTCTGTTGGTAAATTGTCGATTTCGTCTACATCATCGCCGTTATCAAGTGCTACATTATGTACGTTCGTCAAGTTTGTGTTGTGTTCGTTTAAAATTTATCTTTCCCAGCTTTCATTGTAAATGTATCGCTTTCAACTGTCTCAATTTGTGAAACGGAATCTAATGTAATGCCGAGTGATCGACTGGACATGGCGAGTTGTGCTAACTAACTGCATATCATCACTGTCTGACTCGCCGTAGAGCTCCGAGAAGTCCACGAGGGGAAACCCTGCTTTTGGAAAACATAACGGGATTGTTGCCAATTTTGTTTCATTCCAAGAATGTATCGAATTAATCGATTAATTGAACTTTGTCTTTTAATGTCAGTTCTCGTCTCTGTCGTTAGGGGGGGGGGCATTACCTCGTGTGTTGTACTGTCATAATTGAAAGGTGCACCCCATAAAAATCAGATTTTATTTTAAACTGATCGCGACTCATCACCAGTTGCACTCTTTTACTTACCTGTGGCTTCCCTTGAGACACCCTTAGTGTACACTGCATGTGATCGACCGAATACCGGCAGGTTGGTCATAGTGGGGTGGCTGGTTTAAATGCGATAATTAGATCTAATTACGAGCAGTTGGGACCTTGTGTACACCGAATACAATTGACCGCAACAATTAGGGTGGTGTATCATCGAGAGGCCGGTTTACACAGGATAATTAAAGTTAATTGATAGCAGTTGGGACTGTGTAAGCCGGCCGATATACAGAATACGCAGTATCCGGAGTACAGGGAATTATTAATAAAGGATTTGTTAAAGAAATGTTAGGGACTATATTTTATGGCCGGAATTCACAGAGCGCCGGAGTACTCAGAGGCCGGTTTGGACAAATTATACTGTACATATAAGTAAAACACTTTACTCACCAACCGGCAGGAAACATACGAATGATATTGGAAGCTACACATCATGCAAATTGAATATGTTTATCATGTTTCACTGAATGCAAATTGAAGATAACGATCAGTCATCAATCCCATACGTTCATTTCCTCTCCCATTCCAGTTACAAGACATTTAGGCCTTGTGAGAGTTACACAGTTACACAGGTCTGAACACGACAGCATAGTCTTCTGGAATAAGTTTGGCGTTGTATTTGATCAATACTAGCTTATCAAACGTTCATATACAGGTTGTATGTACAACACACACACACCAAACTCATACATGTCTATTTCAATTCCATGATGCACAACAAAATGAAAGCTATCTGCACACCACTACTACACGAAGTGTCGACTATCAGTAAAGAAACAACGATAAACCGGAAGTAACCCCGTGGAACAATTTTAAAGTGGCATGAATAAACACAGAATAAACACTGTGTTCCGTAAAGACTCGAAAGATGGCTTTGGTGATATCAATAAAAAAGCGATTCGACTGATAACCTTCCATGACTATTCAATCAAACGAAGTTTTTAAAACTGCAGGGCTTTGTAATTTAAGTTTATGTTTCACGGTATGGATAGACAAACTCGTAATGAACGACTGTTATAGCTTTAACTCTAGAGTATCTCACATGTCTTCATTCCTTGCGTTTTCGTATCTTAATTCCGGAATAAAAACTATGATAGGAAATTGTTTCATTACGGTCATTGTCTTACGTTAAGCTCATATTTCTTTATTGGTAAGCTGATGTGAAGTATGTCCACATTTGATTTACAGCAGAGATAATGTTTAAGAAAACGGTATACTACAAAACCTGGCTTGGCCCCATATGCCTGACCTGACCTCAAAATTAGCCTGGTTCATTTTGTTGTCTCTAATTTGGTTCCAACCTAAATTTTGGCCTGACTGGGCCTCAAATTTGGTCTCTAATAATGTTCGGTGTCAACCAAATCTTTTTCATTCAAGCTTTTGAGGAATTTCATTAGTTTTTCAATGTCATAGCAGGTGAATGATATCTTCCTCTAATTTTGTAAATGAAACATATCATTCATGCTCAACAATTTTGAAAAAAGTCAAAATCAATAATAAATCAATAATATCAATCATAATTCAGATGAAATGAATACGACAACCATTCCATTAGTAGTGTATACTTTTTGTGTGTACAAATACAGAAGTTACATGTAGGAATGGAAAGGAAAATGATTTTATCAATAAACTGATCAACAGATAAATCAGACTGGCGGTAGTTCATGATTATTTAAAAGTGGACCTTTGATAAACATCATAACATATGTTCTATATGCTATGACTTTGGAAAACTAAAACCAATAATAAATCAATAATATAAATCAAAATTTTGAATAAAAAGTTAGTTTTGGTTGAGGTCAAAATATTTTTGATTGAGGCCAAATTTGAAGCCAGGCCAACTGTTGACGCAAGGCCAAAATTTATTTTGATCGGAGCAAAATCAGAGGCCAACATTGATGTTAGACCATGGGACCAGATTATGTTTTATAGTACGCTTAAGAACATATGTGCGCGGTTTCGAGAATGTTGCGAAAGAATTGTCTATGTATGTGGATTAAACTCTGAGTGCAGACGATTGTATATTATTGAATATCAAATATCCTTCAGTCATTTATAATTTCTATAAGAAATATTGATTAATCTTTATGAAAATAAATAAGTAACAAACACAAAGCGTAAAACCAATAAGGGAAAGTCACGCAACAGCCATGATATGTGAAAAACGAGATACCAATTTGAACTCATTTCTGAAGTCTGATATGTAGTACTGTTCAGATTATAGTTTAATGACGTAATATATGTATTGCAGAATAACGGCCACAGCCTTCTTTAATATCTTCAATAACCGCAGAGGAATGATCAATATTTGGCTCGAAACAGATCAATAACAGAATATATGCTGATACCTCAATGACGCCACCATCTGCAAAATGGTTGCCATTCATCATGTTTTATTAACGTAGAATACTTCAATTTCATCGACAGGTGATCGACTGCATAATGTAAGTATAACGGTTACAGGAAATGGGAGGGGTTATTCTTGTGGATTTTTCCCGGGACCAGCTCCAACTGGAGATCTCGTCCTGTTCATGTGTGAGAACGACGTTACTGGTGTTAACGTCACAATCCAGATCCTATCTGAAAATGGTTCATTGAATTACCTTAGTGTCTGCGTTGTAGAGGTTTTTGAGTAACTTTGACTGGTGTTTCCCTACAACTGCAGATATGCGATAAGCTGAATAAATACATTGTATGGTGGTCTGTAATAATTGTCAATTTTATGACAATATACTGTGTATCACTTGCTTTTATAATGTAAGGATATTCATAATAGTGTTGATATAACAATGACCCTCCCTGCGTACAGAATGTCTAATTCCCTATAAATTAACGCTGGATAATATAATGTACATAAACACATATGAGATTCTTCGTTACATCGATGCATCATCCATTGCCTCCCAACATTGATATTGAATGTATGTATCGTTTTCCAACTATCTTAAAGGCCAATGCATACACAGTTACCCAACAACAATGAACTTAAATAGAAATTTATATTCATCCCATGTTTTTAAATCTTAACACAAGATTACCCAATAGAGCAATCAATGTTATCTTTAGAAAACCACCACAAATTGTGAAACTTTTATATAACATGGATGTGGCATGAATTCAAAAACTAACTAGATATACCTGTATACTGTGCCGTTATGTGCCTGAATTAAAAGATCACGTGCTGTATTTTCTCTTCTGCTGTCTTCTATCATAGCTTTTGGATCGTATGATAATGGCTACAATATCGATGCACTGAAAGGTGAAGGTCATACTTACGAAGTTGGGAAAAGATGCAACCGTTAATAAAGTTCATTATCAATGTCTATTTGATACATATATTAGTCATTCGGATTATATTACCAATCAGCTGAAATATGTTTGGCGCCAACCCAGAAAAAGGGACAAAACAGCAAAACACGTCTTTGATTTGTGACTCATACAAGGTGAAGATAACGAACAGTGATCGATCTCATAACTCCTACAAGCAATACAAAATAGATAGTTGAGCAAACATGGACCCCTGGACACACCAGAGGTGGGATCAGGTGCATAGGAGGAGTAAGCATCCCCTGTTGACCGGTCACACCTGCCGTGAGCCCCATATCCCGATCAGGTAAACGGAGTTATCCGCAGTCAAAATCAGTGTGCCAAGAACGGCTTAACAATCAGAATGAAACACGTCACACAGCATTTGACCCAATGCGAGGTTGTATTGACGAACTAGATCGTTATAACGACCATAGAATTTGCGAAATGCTGACTTCAATCGAGACTGTTGAAATCCCTGTACCATCAACTTGTTTGTCAGTAGCTTACCTCGATTTAAAAACTGACTATACCCAGAACAAGCTTTTGCATATCGAATCATTTGAGATATATAAACACCATATGCAGGTGCTAATGGAATATTGCTACATAAATGTGGGAAGTTGACGATGGAGAAGCTGAAATCATCCCGTTTGTCATACAGTTGAGTTGTTAGTTTGCCGTTGATGTCTACTTTCAATAAAATATCTAAGTATGAAGCAGAAGTGGACGACTCTGTGGTGTCCTTTATTTCGAGCTCACAGGGATATATCAAATCGACATATGAATGAAAGCTATCATTGTTAATAGACAAAACGTCATCGATATATCTAAAAGTCGAATTGAAGGTCACAGCGAGAGATTTTTTCTTCTCACGTAGAAGTTTTTGAATAAATTCTGCTTCATATGAATATAAAAACAGGTCAGCTAACAAAGGAGCACAATTCGTGCCCATGGGAATTCCAACAGACTGTTGGAAGACCTGATCACCAAAGACCACGAAGATATTGTCAATGAGGAACTCTATCATATTTTTTATTTCAACTTCAGAGTACTTGTGCGTGGAATCAGAGTGGTGTATAACAAAGTAAGTTTTTGAATGACTGATCACTAGATATGAATATTTTTGTTTTCCGTTTTTGTTGAAGAAGCAACTGTCTATGATGTCAAAAAGTCTAGTCTTTAATTTATCGTGAGGAATGGTCGTGTATAGTGTTGAAAAGTCATAGGTTTTAATGCTATTGATTTGGGAAAAATTCTGTGATTTCAAGTTTACTAAAAGTTCTTTCGAATTTTTTAGAATCCACATTTGATTAACACCACTTCTGGCATATGTAGTCGCACAGTAAGTTTGAAGTTTCTCCTTCACAGCTGTTAACATTTCCGTGAGGAGCAACGATAGGGGCTTGGTAGAGCACTTACTGGATCCACCAATGTATCTTTGTTTGTAAGGGTTTTTATGTAGTTTAGGAATCCAGTATAGGTACGGTAACTCATATTCATTCGACCCATTGACTGGAATATTAAATGTGTCTAAAACTGAAGCATGGTTTTGAAGAATTTCGTCTTTTGAAAGGGCAGTTGGATTATAAGTATGATTACCAAAAATGGAATTAATGCCATGTTCGTTGAAAATACAGTTGTAATAATGAGCCTTACAAACAAAGACAATGTTGTTACTAGCTTTGTCAGCTGGAACCAAAACATATTCCGCATGTAACCTAATTCTTTTATCACTTCTGGTTTACTAAACACAGAAGGATAGATGGTACGTACGTTTGTTTTCATGTGTCTAATGCGGGATTTTAATATCTTTCTTATGCTTTTAACCCATTCTGACAATGTATCAAGTTCTTCTTTTTCATAGTTAGCCCATCGTCTGGCATAATCTTCGACAGAACTCATAATAGAGATGAAGTTCTGTCGCTAATTAAAAGACCGAGGTTCTCTGTATTCAGGACCTTTAAGAATAAGTGGTAGACAAAAGATTGACGAAATTCATAGCATTTCAACTGACAAGTTAGATTGTCTTATTGCAAGAAAAAGATACACATCTCTTTCATTCAGACTTTAACGGCGTAAATGAAGAGGACCTGTTTTAGCGGTATTCATAAGATCCAGCATTCCACCTAGAGATAAATTAGATTTAGAGGGAAAAAATTCTTACTTCATCACACTAGAAGTATATTTAGGTAAACAAAATTGTATTCTACACATACATATCCTTATGTCACGTGCTCTTTGACGTATTTCCTACTGATACTTCGTAGTTGTGTCGTTCTTTTCAGGCTAATTTTAACTACAGATTACTCTGTTATTTTCACCTTTTCATGTACATGTGAACTATTACATAAAGTGTGATGACATTATCACATTGGCGTTGAATTGACATTTATGAAGATTTGATTTATTCTATTGTGTATGGTGGCATAGTTCTGCAATCACTTGCCAAATAATCATGTCGACTTGTCAAAAGATTTTACCCACTAGTATAGTTTTATATATAGTAATACGTTAAACACATACAAAAGCTTTCACACTTGCACCCAAAGTCAATAAAAGCGTGCAATTGAGGGTTTCAAAATCATAGTTTATCGACCATTCAAAATATATATGGTAACATGCGTTTATTAATGATAAATATCTGTTGAACACTCATCTCAAATTGTTTCAAGTTAAGTATGACAGATTTTTTTACGGTAGGTTAAAGTATGGTATATTTTTAGAGATTTTTCTCACATGTAACCTTCGTTACTGAGTCCTTGACATGATAATATGTAAGATAAACATTAATTTTCCATGTATTATTTCATAACTTGTATTGGAATTGATTGAGTATATATTTTTCTAATTTGCGAAAGACAATAAATACAGGTTTTCAAAGAAAATATTTAATCAACACAACAAGAAATTATCTGCTGTAAAAGTCAGCAATAAGATTTTAAGAGCGCAAAATAAACGACTAGATATCACTTTCAATATCTTTGAAATGGCAGAAAATAAAATTGATTATCAAATATTCTCGAACAGTTCAATATGTATGAAACATGAAAACAAAAGACTAGCAATATATATAGAACGATAGCTTTTTTGTATGTAAATGAAGTAGAGCTATAATTATGTAACGTATGTTTCAACACTTACACAACAGTACATCCATGAAAATATTATGCCAAAACGATGTCATCATCAGTTATTCTTTACGACTGATGTTGCAAAATCATAACGACATCACTTAATTCAATGGAAATACCAATCTTAATAGAAATATAACGTAGACAAGCAAAACATTTTACCAAATGTGTCTTTTCTTCTGAATTTGTTAATTTGCAATAAATATGCGATTAAAACAAAAGTAAAAGATCGATGTTTCGCTATATAAATGCTCATGATTCTTATAGAAATAACAGACACAAATTTTGAAACCTGGATTGCTCTTTGTTATAATAAACAATGGAAGTAACGTATGTTTCTTATTTTTCCTTTCATTACTATAAACACATCATTTCTATTCAAAAAATGGAAAGAATCATATTTACCCATTTCTACCAATCTGTTTACAATAATAATATAAAGAAAATGTTTAATTTCCCAACATTTTGATTAAATGTATAACGAATCTTATGTTTTTGTTGCTTCTTTTGGAATACCTTTCCATAGAAACTGTCAGTATAATCCACCACGCGGTGTTATGAATGAATATTTAACGTGAACCTTAAGACATATATGTCCCCTATTAATTTTGAAGTCAAAGGGACAACGGTTAAACTACTCTGGACATACGCTATTGTCCATTGAGAAATCTTTCCTTGATAGACATCAAACTTGAAACACTGGTGCCCCTTATGAATAGATTACCCCCATTGGATTCCAAGTCACAAGGTCAAAGGTCATACAAAATTACTCAAATGACCAGTTGCTTATAAGTATTTTGAGATACAAAACTTACATGTATCATTGTGGTAACCTTTGACCGGTAGTTAAACCTTTATTTTCACTGTCTATACAGACATTCTACCTTTTCAGTATTGCCACAAGGGGAGCATATAATATTATTTCTAAAACATTTTTTCATGGTTGTTCTTATGTTTTAATACATTTTTTTTCATGGTAGTTATTCTGTACTTCTGCTCTCACAAGCGCCATTTCTGAAAAAAATAAATAAAAAATTAAAAACAAGTAGAATAATATTACGTAACGGAATTTCTGGTAACATACGTTACACTCAGATAAAATATTTTTGAATGATTTCTTTATAAGATTGCATAGAACAATCATTAGAGATTAGTCCCTTCATTTCTAGGATATATTATGAAAAGATGCTGAATTTTAGCAAATTGATAAATGTAGAGTTGCATAGTCACATGTATCAAAAATAGGACAGTAGCAGAGAAAAACATGGTCTGTATTTCTTGCAGAGGATATCTGTATATGATGGTGAATACGGGAACAATAACACATGTGTTTCTTCATAACATAGTTGATATTCAACAAACATATCATTAAAGATGATATTTTATCAATATGTAGTTCAATATTTGATGTCCAATCAAGCATTTCATTAAGTAACATACATTACTTTGAGTATCGTATGTTACCAACATTCTACTCAATGTAATTCTTACACCAGAGGAATTTCGAGATATTTGGAATACGATATACATTCTTTGATATCAGAAGAACAAATTCAGACCAAAACATTCCATCTTGTTTAATCAATATTGTATATCAAGCATTGTAGTTGTTGTAACAGTACTTACCGTAAGAGAAAATTAATCCTAATTCTCAAAGTTTAACACGTATAGACTTTCAAACTGAAATGTTCATAGTAGACGTTCATGTCGTATACCACATCATGCAGAGAGAGAGCAAAAATACGCCGGAAATTGTTCTATCATTCCCTTTAATTAATTTCTCGGTAACGAATGTTACATCTTGACACGTTTGTCAAATTTCAGACCAACCAATGACTTCTGCAAAAGAAATGTTTATATTTTCATTATCTGTACACTACGAGAATTTCATAAAAGGAGTAACATTTGCTCTGGAAATACGCTTTCATAAAAAGTTTATTGTATCGTATGTTACATTTCTAAAATCAGAATGCAAAATTTTGAGAATAATGATGACTTCTTCTCAATGCCACATCCAAATATCGCTTGATGAATATTTTCCCACAGTTTTTGAATATTTTAGCGCCAAAATAGATCAAAAACATAAAGATAATACGAAATCTTTGTCCATACATTGGGTGTTTAATTGACCCTATGATCACATAATATAATCTGGCGACATGGAGTAATATATACACCACTGCTTAAAATCATACGAAAAGGTGTTAAACTTTTACTGAATGGAAATTTAGGAAATACAAATGATATTAACGCAAAGAAAATTAAAAAACACGCTATCAGATCTTTATATTTGCTTGTTCAATTTTTAAAATTGAGTCGGCGACAGTCACGTATGTTACAAAATTAGGGTATCTACGCTTCCTACCAAGTTTATAAGTAAAGGGGAAATAAAAAGTATACCATGCCTAGGGAGGCTATGGGTCCATGAATGTATAGCACACAAAATATATGATTTGATATAGCTTATTTTCTAATAAAGTGTCGGCGACATCGATTGCACGCTTTTATTGACCTTGAGTGCTGACATGTGTCATCCGCCTGACAACATAATGATCTAGCCAGTCAACGTAAAGAGCTGACAAGTCTACAAAGTGTTCTAACAACTTGACATCATGATATTTCTTTCGACCTGTCAGATAATGACGTTGACTTGTCCAATATAAGGATAGAAAGTAGATTTCAGCAAATGTCATTAGCATAAGTATTTGAATTAAAAGATGAGAAAATAAAAACGTGGTTTTTTTTTACCCACTGATATATAATAATCTGATAAATCAACAGAATTAACTGACATGTCGGGGTCATGGT
This sequence comes from Ostrea edulis, assembly GCF_947568905.1. Lineage (NCBI taxonomy): Eukaryota > Metazoa > Mollusca > Bivalvia > Ostreida > Ostreidae > Ostrea > Ostrea edulis. The sequence goes on from NC_079170.1 coordinate 77,475,031, forward strand.
CAGGGTTATGGGATATATGTTTTGAGGACAACGAACAGTGACTGATACTTTACGAGTTATTTCCCGATGGATACAGATGGCATTCAACACGCAGCACATTTCGTTCCCCCAATTAATTGTGTCATATACGGAATATATGGATTTACTAGTTCTGATTGTAATTAATTGCAAACTAAGGAATCTTATCAGGGACTTAAAACAGTATAAATGAACAATGATAGTGACTGGGTACATTTTTATGTGTCCCTTTTGTGATATTCTCGCTGCAAGAACCAAAATGTCATTATTAAGCAGTCCTCGACTTCTTTAGATCTGAATAAGGATGTCTCTATCATATTTGCAATTCTTCATTATTTCTATAATATTGTAGGCACCTAAAATATAAAACATAATTACATATGCTTGAAATTACATGTGCGACTAACGCATACATGTGCATTATTAACTTATAATCCCACACTGGACGAAACTACTTGTTGCTAAATGTACATTAGGTGCCAATGGACAGAACATGTTAACTGTCTCGAATTGGTATCTCTGGTGTAATGCAGGCGACTATCGATGGCTCGAACTTCGACTGGTTAGAGCATCGCGCTTGAAATCACACGGCCTCTCACTTCTGTCGGTGCGGGTTCGAATCCCGCTCGCGCCGGTAAGTGAGGAAGTTTCCCAGTTTACTTTCGGAAGGTCGGTGGTCTCTTCCCAAGCATATTTTATATGGGTTCTCTCTTCCACCAATAAAAACTGGGCGCCACAAGATAACTGAAAAATTGTTGAGTGTGGTGGAAAACACCAATCAATCAATCGATTGATATATCTAAGTCCTCAGTCTTTCGAAGTGAAATTATAGTCCCGATTTTTTTTCTCTATATAACAAAGCAAAGAACCAGAGCCACAAAGTACTAAAATTGGCCCTTTCGCCAAAATAAACGAGACTTTCACAGTTGATGCTCTAGGATTTATAGGTTATAGAACAATTTATTTTATAACTATAGCTTTCGTTTTACAGTCGTTTAAACTCTGTGTTGTTTTTCAACAAAACAAATTATATGACGTTGACGTTATGAGAATCACAGTGTAATACACAAAAAATGGACGCATAGCTTAATATATATTTTTTTGGGCTTATTCTGGTTGTAAATCACAAATGTTAAAATACTAGGAACTTGTATATTTTCAATCGCGATGTTTAAATTTGTGATATATCCCCCCACCTCCCCACTACATACCATTTTACATCCCCCCCACACTGTATTGGACATAATTGAAAAATCGTTATCAAAAATTAAAATTACATGCAGTGAAAGGACCACAGCAAATAGTATTGTTTTACTGTCTATCTCAAAGACGAGTTTATATTTTCAAGTTGCATATATCTATACGTATCAATTTCCATTAAAATTTATATGAATTGACGATAAAAAAGAGAGACAACTGTATAATTTTCGATAAACATGAGTAATTATAGTAACTAATTAGAAAAATGGATTTTTTTAAACATCCGCCTCGTAAATTAAATTTATTTAATTAAAACACGGCAGACCTTTAAAATTGTCGGCACCTCTGAAGTCTTAATTTTCTGAGCGAGGTAGACCTTTAAGTCCACGGAGGATCTCCGTTGATACCTGGAATATGTGCCTCCTTTGTGCAACCGTGCACCTTCTTGTGATAAAACAAAGAAATAAATACTAAGCGAAATATTAGTGGGTGGAAATTAAAAAGTATAAAACGGCGACTTGTATATGTTCATATCATATAATGATATAATTATATTATTGTAAATTTATAATAGTAATTTAATTTTTAAAAATGTACCTTCACTGTCTCTCTTTAAAGAATTATCATACTGATTTGATTCGTTATGTAATAATTTTTCACGTTTATATGTTTGAAGCAAATAAACTGTTTTTTAAAAAAACCAGAAATAGAGTGGACAGTGTTGCTAAATCTCAATATGTTTGTAAATCGGGATTATTTCTTGTATATAGATATATGAAGATATTGATATATATCCGTATGCAGACTTTCCCGCAGACGTTCACACCTTTATGAAACGCCCAAATCCTCGACATCCTGTAAATAAACACCTGTACGTGTTAGTCGGTACATTGTTTCACAGCACGAGCAGCACGAGTTCACCAAATAAGAGAAGGATCATTTGACTTTGAAAATGAACAAACAACTATCACATGGTATAAATTGCCAGTTATTTCAATTTGATAAATAGCATGAATTATAGCAGCTCAAAGAAATGTGGACCATAAAATGAAAAGTAAAAATATTTGTGCAACTATTTTAAAAGATTGACATTTATATTAGTGCATCACATGTCTTTTAATGTATAATTCTTATTGTAATTAAGAATATTAGATGATTTAGATCCGCTGTCTACATGTTTACAGGTAGTGTAGAAATATCAAAAAGTGTACAGTTGACGACGATTGAAATAAGAATGTGAACGATTTTTTGTTTATTCAGTGACTCACGAATTTACCCGCCTTCTGAATGAAAGTTGTAAAACAAACATACTATTTGTTGGTCAGTTATAACACGCGAAAACGGGGATAAAACTCATCTTCGCTTGCAATGGGTTTTGGGTCCATTGTGCTTTTCGTGGACTGAATACATTTTGCTATCGAAGATGGAAAAATTATTTTTAAAATGTCTAGACTATCTGCTTGCATAAACATGTATTACAGTGGTAAAAACAATCTAGTAAATCCAATGAAGTTGTAGTAATATAGATTATATATTCATTTTATTTTTGACTGAGAGGGCGTTAGATAGCTAGACACGCAATATCGGTTTAAAATAAAGGGGGGGGGGCAGTCCTAACTCGCGCTAGCCGAAAAATTTAACAAGGAAAAAACTAAATTGAATATATCAGAATGAAGTGGAATGATTAATTAATAAGAAGAATATTGTACATTTTAAGATTTGATTAAACTTCCCGTACCTGTATACAATTACTGATGCTTGCTCTCTCTCTCTCTCTCTCTCTCTCTCTCTCTCTCTCTCTCTCTCTCTCTATCACGATGTTATAGATTCCGTACTGCTGTATAGCGTGTATGAATAGAAGCAACTAAAATGCAAATCGTCAATTAATGTTGTCTATATATTTTTGTGTGAACTAGTTGCATTTGAAACCGAGAGTTTACAACATCCTTACAGTAGACTTGGATGGGTCGATGTGGCGACCTATCTACTGCACACTTAAAGAAATTGAATTCGGGAGGGGGGTGGGGACAGTTTGAGTGGATGAAGAACACCATCCGCCACCACACACATGTACACAATTTAAGCTAAGGTTTTGAAGATTGGACAATTTAAGCACAATTTCCTGTTGCTATTGTAGGCTGGATTATTAAATTAAGGTATATTTATTGGCACAACACATGTCCAGTTTATTAATTGACAAAACACATATAATGTAGCATTCAGTCTGTCTGTCGTAATTTAATTTCACTTGTAACAAGCAATTCGATTTGTTGAGCACGCTGAAAAAAATATTTGTTAATATTGTATAAATGTAACTTGGTTTGGGGACACACCTCCTTGATAACCAAGACGATACTACTTTTCCTTTTCCAATTTTATCTTGGACAATGGAACACTGATACATTGATAGGCCTTCGAACTAGGCCTATGAAATAAAAAATCAACGGAATTAAACATGCACAATGAAAACTGTATTGTCTTACCCCATCCCCCCATCCCCCCCACCCCCCAAAGAACGCAGAGTCTTTGTTTACAAGTAAAATTACATATAAATAAAATATTTAAAAAACTCTTGACATGTACAACGATATCATATTATGTGAAATTAAAAAAAATGTATATCGAGTATTTTCATATGGGGGTTACTTGATCCGCCTATCGAAGTATAAAATGCGTCATGAATGTCTTACAACAGATGACGTCATGCCTCATCGAAAACATGTGGGTCACTATCTATGAATTGCTTACATAATTTACTGTGTCGGATTTAACTGGAGGCAATGCTGCATGCTATGGTAAGTGATATTGTAGTTTAAAATTCCTGTTTCCCTGACCAGGCCATGCTAATATTCAGCCCGAAACTTGGATGCACTGTATATAAATCAAAGAAGGACTTGTTCCCAATGTACGTAAAGTTAGGTTGAATAAAACAGTTATTTCGAATGTTGACAGTCTAAAGCTGCGTAGTAACAATTTTGTAAAATAAATAAAGCAAAAATTATTCGATATGATATCAGTACCATACAATAATACTTGCGTGAAGCCTGAATATTTTCCGATATCCCAAAGTGAAAGAAGATGCCATGTACATTTCAGTCACTGGGCCTAACAGTTTCGGTAACTGTCGTTTCGTTTAATGATAATGTTTATGGTAATAATGTAAAACTACCAAAATTGTGCAGTTTTTAAGCAACGATCCAATGAAGATGCTTTTTGAACGACTTTAAAAGATGAAAACAACTAGGTATTGAAAATGAACATCTATATATAGTAAAAGTGCAAAACAAGCTGCAACCGAAAACTATTATTAGGTGAGGGAATTTCCCTTGCTTTAAAAATAAACACCGAACTAAAATGACCTATACATGACACGAAATAAAAAACGTAGTTTCTTTCTCCATAAGATACTTAAATCAGCCATATTATCTGTAAAATTCAAGTTCACCACCACCAGCGCATTATAACGGTAATATTTTTCAGCAATCTGGAATATCTTTTTTTGAAAAATAAAAATAGTGCTCCTAGCTCGCCCTAAAATATTTTTGCATTTATGGTCAATTGAAAAGGTGTATACTATAAAAATACTTTAAATATTTTGGGCGAGATGAAACCAGTATGGCTAAACCTTTACAAAATAACCAGTTTTGGGTGAAAAATAGCAAAAATACGGTACCATACCCGGTTCTAGTATGTATACAGCTTTAGTTGTGCACCTATTTTCAAAATCTAACATGTTTTTTAAACCCCGGATTCTGATACATATTTATAACACCAATACACCTATTCAACATTTACTTTCATTTTTATATATTTCTAGGGCCATATTTTGGGGTTTGTGAATCAGGTTCAGAACAAGCAAGATCGCCTGTGTAGTCGTATCTCAATTTGACCGGTGGCGCGTAAAAACAGGGCAACGCAAAAGGAGTGCCTCTAAATCTTTGAAACTACGGTCATAAGATATATGATCTATATATCATATTTTTGGAAATTTCCTCTATTTTTTGACTATGTAAAAATCAAAAAAGTAAATAAAGCCATTAAATTAAAAAAAGCATTTAAAGTGAAGGATGGCTTCGTCTAAATATGACGCAACGCTTTTTCGCAAGGTCATATTCCCCCTCGATATGATTTTTTTTATTTTCCTTATGAATTCATTATTTTTTATATTTTTGAAAAGCATATATTCCCTGCTTTCAGAAGGTATAAAAATTATTTTAATGCCTGGCAAAGTTATAAGAAAATAGCAATTATTTGCACATGTACGTTTTCTTACGATTTTATTTCTCAAATTTTAAACATATCAGCGTTTTACCTATATTTATATATGGAAATAGGGAAAAGTAAATACAGCCTGTAAAAGTAGGGGGAAATTTCCATTTTGATGGGCCCTTATTCGTGTTATAATTCCTGGTAGTTTTTATATTACGATAAAATGAAATTGGGACATGCTGCGCGGTTTTCTTTAAAATTAGCGACAAAACGTCGTCACTAAAAGCGATCGACGCGCGTCGCACAATAAAGTGGTGATAACTATAAAATTTGTATTGTCCTCTTTTAGTAAATTCAGTACCTTTTGATACACTAAAACAATATACACATATGTATGAAATAATCAGCCAATTATTCTCTGCTTTTTTTTTTTAAAAGCATAATACGAATATTGGTATATAACAGTTACAAACTACATGCAACTTCATAAAACACCTATTGAGAATGTTACATCGGCAGAGTAAAAAAAAGATAAATAAAATACTTTAATTTCAGATATAAACGTTATATTTGTTCGGAATAGTAATAATTTCCCCCTGCCAAACAAATAAAACTAGAAAGAAGTTCACATATAGCCTATAGGTCTATAGTTTTATTTTTCCGTGATCGGGATCGCGGGCCCCGCGGGGTTTTCTGAAAGTGTACACGGGGAACACAAGTGTTTCCGTTTCAACGAAAACGACACAGCTCTACTGTCACAGCGAAGGCTTGTATTTTACATCTTTAAAACGACCTGATGTCAGAAGAAGATGCCCTGGAATTCCTGTTGCAGGATGACCCAAACGATCATGCATTCAGTATAAACATGTACATGTAAGTTGATGTAGCCACATAGGCCGACTAGAAAAAAAAATGCAGTTTTGTTATGTTATGAAAATTTCACGATTAATCAACGCGATTTGATGCCATAATTTGTCATTTCATGAAAGAAAATATTTATATTTTATGATATCTAAACCAAGTGAATAACACCCAATTGCTTATTAAGCGCTGACATCATTTAATCTGTCCTGGTCCGGCATTAATCCGTCTGATTAACACCCCCTCTTTCCAGAATTCTCTCCTTACCTGACGCGCGAGTGTAAGAAGTGGGTGGATTTATTGTACAATGAGAAGGGGGATGGTGTGGTTTTAATCAGACTGGGCATTCATGGCCACTGGTGAGAGCGCTTTTTTTCAGGATTTTTCCATGTTTATTAAAAATTATCTTTCTATGAAAAGAAAACACAATCTGTTAGGAAAACACATATTACGTCATTGTAATGACATAATTTATTATCATAATTTGAATTATTTTCTTCATATTGTAACAGAAATATAAACGAAATGTGTGTTTATGCCGAAATGGGGGTGGGGGGTGGGGTGGGTACGTAACATCAAAATCTGATTATGACAGGCTAATGAAAAATCATATATATTTCTCTTTTATCCAATTGCATGTATTTTATATACACTGAGTAGCTTATAACCATAAATTACATGTGATCCATACATGCTGGTACTGGTATGCTATGAGCTATGATCTTGCCTAGATTTTCTCTAATTTCGACTAAATCCACACCCCATCAGATTACCATGCAAGGGGATTTAGACACTGTGTACCATGAAGAACCAATTCAATTCTACTTTTATATCTGGGGTCACATACTTTCCCTCAGAGTTACAGTATTTTCGCTGGACCCTGTAGGTTTTAACTCGAAATTCTTCAGTATCCCCCCCCCCCATGTATATGCTAGGCATAATGCTGACACCTACATCATGCATATCTTTTTTTTCATTACGCACTCTGCTACACTTACAATGTATAATAAAATATTCCATTCATTTCTAACAAATGTACGTACGCAATCCCCTACCAAATGTCACTTCAAATACAGGACATCTCTATCTTTGAATAAATTTAAGCTGTACTTAAGTGCGAAATTGTCTCTTGCTACCATGCAACTTATATTTTGCCTTAAAACATAAACCATCAATTCTTAATTGTAATTTCTTTTCATCTTTAAAAAGGGTATTGGACATCCCAATATTTAATGGGAAGTTCCCAGGTATCGTCCGCTAGTGACAGTCTGCTGGCAAATCCAGGCATGCGATAGAAGGATGCTGATGTGAAGGACACAGGGACACCAGTGACCTGATCCAAGAACTGTGGCATTTCATTCAGAATGACAACCTGATATTCAGTTGGTATGACTATTTGAGGTTGAATATAGGGTTAAATCTGTATACATTTGGTTAACAATAAATAATAATAAATAAATCCAGATAATACATTCACAAATGGAATCATGACGTCATGATACACTGAAATGCGTGTTTTACTGTGTTTTTACTGCATTACTAGGTATCATATACATACAAAAAGAGACAAAAAATGGAAAATCATTATTCTGTTTCTAATTATAAGGTATGACAAGTTTCTAAATGCTGACGAAAATGGTATGGTGGCCAATACTGATTTTATTTGCAATTTCCTTTCAGATATGGAAACCGATTATTCAGAGAACTGTAGATTTTAGGAAGCTGTTTTTGGCAGACGATTTGGTTTTCTCCATCTGTATTGCCACCAACCATTATGCTGAGATGGTCATATCTAGGGGGAAGGATTGTCATTATGCTTCCCAAGGAAGTTTGCATCCTCTCACTGAAGAGGAATTGTACAGGTATTACTAGTTTTAAAGTGCCGATACTGTGACAGTGATTTTCAATTTAAAACGAATAATAAAATGCATAATAGAAAGATTATCTTTACCAAAATTAATCTTGCTGTGCGTCTAACACATTTAGTAGATGTGTACTACAATTACCTCTGATAAAATTTCATAAGTAATTAATGCATACTAGTAATTTTCAGAGGGCCTTGACTTTAGAAAACATTACAGAGTCAATTGAGCATTCAAAAGCTCTGACAATACATTCGTATTTAGGGCTAAGTATTAAGAATTTTTCCCCCAGATTTTTGTTCATTATCATATACATGTTTGCTGTGAAGTTCCAGTCGATAGATAGATATTGATAAATACATGCCTATATCGGAACAACCCAGTACAGTGTATCAGGAATGATGTCTAGAAATAAGTTGTAAGAGTTTGAATATAAGAACATTTATGTTAAATATGATGCAAGTACATTTAAATCTAGTGATTGAAAGTAAGTACTTGACATTCGTATACGTTGAACTTGCAGAGGAAAAACGGGTAGTACTTTTCGATAACATTTGATAAGGTGCTGTAACTGTTGTCGCTTAGCAACCAAATATATTTGAATGCAAAAAATTAAATTATTTTACATTAACAATAAAGATCTTTCTTTTAATGTTACAATATTTATTCTATTTAGTGGAACATAATGGCAAAACGTCATATTATTAGAAAATGATGGATATGTACAATGCATATAAAGTACAAAGTTTCCACTTTATGACCTTTGACCTTAATTCTCTTCATTACATTTTTTGTTAAAATACTTTTAAAATGATTAAGATTGATTTAAAGATTATATTTTTAAAATAACGTGACATTTACTAATCATCATTCAATGTAATTGTGTTTAAATTGTGTCAAATGTATATAGAAAGGCAAACTATGGTCAAAATTGTACTACGAGTGTTGTTACTTAGCAACCAAAAATATTTGCTTGTCAATAAATAGATGATTTTAATAGAATATTTATGTATATTATATCTTTCAAAGTTTTTTTTATATATATAGTTAATGGTCAAACACACTTGGTGTTGTGTTAAAATATGATACATTTACAATGATTTGATTGGTATTTTATTTGTAAAGACAAATATTTATTTTCATGGTAAAATGTCGTGAATTTTGAGCTTTGAAAAAAGGTCGTCGCGCGCACAATCCCCCATGGGGATTTTTAAAAGTTGACATGTATGGGTTCTTTACTATCGATCTCTCGAAATGGCGGTAGAGTATAAAAGCCGTTGCCCAAGCATGTAATAATTTCCACTTGGATCTTACCTGGATGTCGTTGAATGCCGGAGGATAATGTGGCAGTGGTAATTAAGTGTTTTTATAGGTGAAACATCGCCCGTGCTTCTTTGTGGAGGTGACACACTTGAGTATATAATTGGCTAGTTGGTCAGTTTACACCTTACACTGTGGTCATATACACACATTCACACTTTATGTAAACATTTATAATACTGTCTTACATCAAGGCTGGTATTATCACATCTACCGATACATAGCATTCATTCTACACCAGTGTAATTTACTTTAAAAACCATTGATACATTTATATTTGATCATTACTCTCTTTTCTCTTACATACATGTATAACTATATCTCGTCATTTTCATACTTCCATTCATACTCTAGAATTGTTAATGGAAATTATTAAAGAAACTACTTACTTTCAAGGTCTTCAATAGCTTGTCTAATTTCCGTCAATCCTTAGATAATGGTAAAATATATAGCACTGGCAATCTCTATGACTGCTAACTTCAAAGTGATTTAAATTTACAGAATAAAACTCTCCAGAACTTTGACTTTCAAGACCTTCCAATAAAATTCCAGGAATACTTACAGTGACCAATCAAAGACTACTGACCACTAAACTAGTCCTTTGTCTATAGTGGTCTTGGATGAATAAAACACTAAAGACAACTTTTATTCTAAAGAAAGATAACTCTGGTTATAGAAACGTGCAGTGCTGGTTAGTAATATGTACATGTATTTTATTTAAGTATTAGGTTTGTATTATTATTTGCAAGTATTTAATTGATATATCGATACTTCATTTTAGATTATTTTCAGTTTTAAAATACTTCAAACTAGTACGGTGACTACATTTAGAAAGTGGTGTCATTTGTTTTAGTACAGGTGGTTTTGACCATATCTATCTGTGAAGCGTCTAAATATATAACTATTTTATAACGTTCAGTCGATTTCATGCTAAAACCGTTTAGTTATAGATATCTGAAAATTATGTTTTCTCCTTTTATCATCATATACACAGTTGGTTGTTTTTGCATGTGTATGTACAGAGTTATACGTATAGATACATGTAGGATGACTCTATTATATCTACATCGGGATTATGTCAGTGTCTCCATCGTATACTTCCCATATTTATGTAGCAATATTCCATTACAGTATGACCTGTAAATGGTGTTTATAACCTCTCAACTAATTCGATACGCAATATCTTGTTCTGCGTATGATCAGATTTTGAATCGATGCGAGCTATTGACAAACAAGTTGATGGCACAGGGGTTTCAATAGTTTCGTTTAAAGTCAGCATATCGCAAGTTCTGGAATAGTTTTGACAATCTGGTTTGTCGATGCAACCCATCGTTGGGTCGGGTGTTGTAGGCTTGTTTTGTGCCGATTGTTGGACTGTTTTTAGTACACTGTTTTAAATTGCGGATGGGTGCGCGTTTACCAGATCATGATGTAGGGCGCACGGCGGTTGTGACCGGTCGGCATGGGATGATTGCCCTTCCTATGCACCTGATTCCACCTCTGATATATCCAGGGAGCCGTGATTCTCTCTATTTGTATCGCTTATAGGAGTTATGAGATTGATCATTGTTAGTTATTTTCACCTTTCATACACTAGCTACACCGTCCTCTTTCACCCACGATTAAAAATTAAGTGCTTTATAATTTTTTAAAACATTTACTTGTCAATATTGTTCAGACAATATTGTGAAGTCAACTTCTATTTCTCCCTGATGAAATAATACTACTTGCCTGATTATAGCATGAAAGGTGAAGACAACGAACACTGATCAATCTCATTACTTCGGTAAGCATATGCTTTCATTGGCTTTTTAATTCTAGGTGTCTGTTGTTTTTAAAACATGTCACTTCTGAAATTCTCAGTATTAGTTGCATTGTAACTTGGACACAATACGGATGTAACACACACCTTCCCAACTCCACAATACAACGAAAAACTCTCCAATACTTTGAAGTAACCTAGCCTTATGTTTGTCTTAGACATAATTCAACATGTTAAACATAAGCATAATAAAGAAATTAGTAGCGTATGTTTTACTATACACAGTTTGTTGATATTATTTATGTGAAGGTTAGGACCACAATAATAAATACGCCGTCAACTCCAGGTGTAAGGGGGGTAACCGCAAAAAGGTATAGGCATCTGACAAGTCTTCATAATTTATCTGACAAGTGATGTCTGACCTATACCAGCACAATTATGCCATCTTCATTACACTAAAAAGCTTCCCTGTTTTGTAAATCAAATTTCAGTGGTAGAGGCTATGTTAGGCGCATATTTTAGAGAGAAATGGGGAGTTCCACATCCCACATCTACCCCGAGTTTGGTAAAAAATAAATAGATCCTGTAAATTCCTAAATATACGCGATTAATTTATTATCGCGTAAAATCGCGAGAAACATCACCCGCGAAAAATTGATTCTCGTTTTCATTTTTATATTGCTAAAATACGTGTAAAACACTTGATCAGCAGAAGACTCGTGATCTTTTTTCTCTCGCGATTTGACGTCCATGAGTCATTTCGGGGTAATAAATACTCGCGTAAAATAAGGATCTACAGTATTCTATTTTATGTACCCCAATTGTAGTACAATGTATATTAAGTCTTATTCTCGAGAATAGTTGGGGAGTAGTGTTTGTGGGGACTCCATCCCCTCAGCAAAATATTCTGGATTAACTTATGTGTACAACCGAACTAATGCAACGTCAACATACGATTATTAAAGTTATGTCTTATAAATCTAACTACATCTACAACTCTTCAAAGTTTATAACGCAAAAAGAAGGACAAATCCCTCACCCTGTTCGTGTACATGTACTACAGTGAACTTACGATTTATCTAGGATACATTCAGAATATGCCTAAATATCTTTCATTGCAAAATATTTCACTTCAATCATTTTCATACCCATGAATGTTACAATAACCTAACGTTAAGCCTACTCCATTTTTATAAATAACTTCCACAATTATGAAAAAAATGATTGCAGATAAATAATCACTTGATAATTACCATTCACGTACAATATAATAAAACCCCCAAAATGCTAATAACATGAAGGTGCTTTTAAATTGCGTAGATGTACCATCCTTGACAGTATAGACAATGTACATGTAAACAAATGCCGTTTTTACCTTCTACATCTAAAAAGTTATAACGGGAGGTAATTTGACCGTAAAACTGGCAACATATCGTGGATATAAATATTGTTTATAAACAAGTGACTCGCGTATGATTTTTTTTGGATTAATTCTATAATAAATGCCATTATAAGCAAAATATGTAAATTAACATTGATGTGGTTATTGATTTGTTCTAAAGTCCACTGGATTTACTGCTTTTTAAAAACATAATTATCACTGAAAAACGAATATGATGTGTGAGTGAAATGATAAAGGAGTTCTTCTTAAAAACAGTTTAAGATATTTCTTACGAAACGGATTATTCATAGCTGAACAATGCATAGCTAATAAAACATACCTATTGTATTACTCAGTATTCTTTGCAAATAAATTATGTATATCATTTAAAAAAAATATCACCCATGTACTCAGTGCGTGCTACGTTGTCTGTGGTAGATGGAAGTTTGTAGTCTTTTTGTACTTCCTATAATTTATATATGTAACTGACGCACCTTCCAAGGACATTATACGCCACCCTACTGTTTTCATTGATTTTCGTTTATACCATGTACTTATCAACTTAGAGAAACAAAGCGTGTACTGACTATTGATTTTCCGTAATACATGTATTACCATCAATGTGAATTATTTTCATAGGGTTTATTTTATTAAAACTACACACGTTTTACAATACTTTACATATAATCGCATATACACTGCTATTGTGTTAGTGTTTAGTTTGATATGTGGTAAATGAAAATAATAATTCGAATTTTAAAATAAGAATGACAACATACGGCAGTGGGGGCTGTATAAAGATTGTACTTCATATTAATTGAATATTTGAATGTCAGAACAATGTTGTGTGATGATATCAGATATCGTGACACACACAGGAGTCGTGTAATCATACCAGACGGTGTACGTCCTCCGAGGAAGAATGTTGTGTTTGGTGTTGTGCGTTCTATTCCTATTTCATCCATTACTAACGGGTTCTTCAGGAATTAAACCGCATGCCTTTGTCAAAAGTAAGAATATAATAATCATATTTATAGCAAACCATTCTACAGGTACATACATTACATATACTAGGATGTGTACCGATAACTTTTAAAGATAATATATAATTGTGATAATATCAAACCATTTTAAATGAGTTCCATATACCAGGCTATGTATGTATAACAAATTGAAATAATCGGTAATATTCATTGGGATGAAATAATTAATTTCAAATTAGTTAAACTCGTAAAACCGATTAGATCTACTTGGAATTTATTTAGGTATGTTTTTATTCGTATACATCTGCACAGTCATATTTTAAAAATCTAAATTTCCCAATGCTAAGAAACAATTCAGAAGGAATAATATTTGAAATATTGCAATAAGTGGTCTTTTCCTGAAATATTTTTCACTACACATCTTTTCTCTCACTCGCTTTCTTTCCCAACAGGTGAGGTTGGTTCTTTTCTGAAGCATGCGCCGTGGAAGCACACCGACCTGTCCGCTTCTCTCAGCGGTCCAATGATTTTGACTCTACAGTCCAAGTATAAGTTAGGCGGTGGTCTCGTTTTCAGAAAGACATGTAAGTATATATTAGACGATATTACCAATAGTTAGACGCGTTGTTTAAAGACCGAATTTTAAGTTAACACCCCCAAATGGTAAGCCGCCTGTCATACAAACATTTAACAATAGATCTCAGGTGGAGTGAAATCTGCAGAAACCGTGGTCTGGAGGGGCCCCAGAGAGGTGTTTTCTCGCAATTATTAACGATGTAATTTTAATATAGTTGTATTCTTTTCTCCTCTATATAAATGTATTATAAATTATACAATCAGAAATCAAACAATACTTTGCACATTAATTTCCAAAACTTGTAACTTACTGAAATGATTTATAGTATCAATTTATGATGGTTCTATATTTATAAATAAAATTATGCATTCAGCCAATGAATGAGAGCAAAAGAAAGAGAGATAGAAAGGGGTGGTGGGTGTAGACTTTGTGTCAGCTACCGTTAGAGATACAATCATTATACAAACACTATCACCACTGAAACTCTGCAGACGCACCTGAGATATGTCCTATGTATATCAAAAGTATCCATAACCAGGTAAATAGCAAAGACCGTATGCACTAAACATGCTTATTTCAAATGTAAGAATTATATCTTCTCTGTGTATTTGTGTTGTCTTTAATTCATGGGACATGCAAAAACGTTTCAACAATATACACCCTGCCAATGTCCAACATTTCGCTGTTCAAAATGAAGAGTTCAAAGGATTAGCAATCCATTCCAAGATGAAGAATTGTAAATATGTATCACACTGAATTTTTTTTCTAAAGCAAACAGATAATATGAGAGGATCTATAACTTTCGTCAGACATGATCAATAAACATTACACTGGTATTAATGGGTTCATTTCTCATTTCCGTGTTTTTACAAATGGCGAACATAGATAATTTTAGCATCCATCTCTTCACCTATAATATGGACATAAAATCAGGGGACTGTTATGAACAATAAAAAGAGAATACATATTTGTTTGGAGATGGAAAACAAAGCATAGTTTGTTTAAATAACTGGAACCGTTGTGTTGTTCCATCATATAGTGCAGCATGGGAATGTATCGCTGAATTATTAAAACACCCGTTAAATCCTTTAATCAGTTCTGATGAAATATGATTTCCCCCAGAAAAAAATAGGGGATGATATGCTTTTGATAACTTCTAACTCCCACGCATTAACATTGATATATGAAAAAATTAAGGATTTTGATTTAAGCCCTTTCTGTTCCTATTTGTCAGATCCCTTGAAAATGGTATATACTTTTCTGTGCATCACAATTGATATCCTGCACAATTTATTTAAGCTTGGACGAGGGTGGTAGACAAGGCTATCCAATACGATCTTTCATTTTACTGTTGTGCTCAGAAATATTTTCAATGAAAAAAAAAACAACAACCAAAAACAAAAACAAAACAAATGTTCAAGAAATTGAAATTGATAATAATTAGCACATTAAAGGGGCATGGACACAAATTGAGCTAAATATTTTCAAATGTTATTTTTTCCAGTTTTATTGTTTACAAAGTTTATTAATGGTAAACCAAACTTTGAATATCAGGTGTTGAATTAAAAGCAAGATACAGAACCTGCAATTATTTCCCATGATTGTGTTTATATATAGATGGCTTGATAGAAAATAGCATGTTTAAAACACAATGAGATATGCCAAACACTAGAACCTATTTGATTGTATTCAGAATTAATCTGCTTTAAATAAAACGTTTACTATTATGTTTAACCTACGTACACAAAAACATGACACGATCCTTGTTTTTATTACAAAGAATTGTGAGATCAATTGAAATTAAATTACGCATACTGTAGGCATTTGCATTGAGTGGGTAGGCTTTTTTATCTGGTTAAGACCCCTTTCGATATTTATGGTACCACAGAGGTCGAGCCCAAACGGGCTTAGCCCTTGTGGTTAAAACTGGTAGTGCTAGTTTCATCGCCAAACGCTCAGCACCAGGTGTGAACATTACGGGTTTTCAGAGATGACCTTAAAACGGATGTCCAGTGTCACAGTCGGTGTGACACGCTAAAGAACCCTCACTGCTCAATGGCCGTAAGCGCCGATCATACATGTAGGCTTAAAATTTTAAGCCCTTCACCGGTCTTGGTAACGTCTCCATATGAGAGAAAAATTCTCGAGAGAGACGTTAAACAAGATAGAATCAATCAATATCTCTAAAGGTATCACATTGAAATGATTTAACGATTCATTTTCAATTTTTATGCTTCGTTCCAGAAAATAACACTTTTACAGATGCGTGCCAGCTTTAGATCTTACATTATACCAAATGATTAGAAGCGGCATGCATCAGAAGAATGATAAAGACATATAACTATAAATAACATCATAGATATACAATTTTATTAGAAACATTGTTTTACTACGATGAATTTGTTAAACTAATAATCGATTACAGCAATTGATTAAGATTTTCAGTTCTGCATGCAATAGTATGTTCAAACTTGCACTATGAAGTACTGAAATCATGTGATGCATTTTGAATCTGCACAATACCATGTAAAGGGTATGAATTATATGAAATGTGAAGGTAACGAACAGTGATTAATATCATACCTCCCATAAGGATTACAAAATATACTTCGTCGGGTTTGTAGCTAAATGAAAAATGAAGATAACGAACAATAGTCAATATCATAAATCCTATAAGTAATACAAAATAAAGATTCGGGGAAACACGGATGTCAACTTTTATGTAGCAAAATTTAATTAGTGAAAGTGTGTATGGTACTATATCTCTTAAATGGTTTAATATGCGAAATAATATTCTGTGTAAAGTGATGATAACGAACAGTGATCAATCTCATAACTCTTATAAGATATACAAAATAGATAGTCAGGCACACACGGACCTCTGGGCACACGAGAGATGCCGAGAAAGAGTAAGCATCCCGTGTCTACCGGTCATACCCGCCATGAGCCCTATATGACTGTGTATAATGAATTTTAGGCACGCTACTCACAAATAACTTCATGTTACAGGGATTTCGATAATGTGATGTAAAGTCGTGAATAATAATATTATTTACAAATAATATCTTTCATTGGTTCTAATGCTGTCTGATCTATTTCAGATCAATTGTTAGCCCGTCCTTTACATACCGATTTTGACTACGGATTACTCCGCTTACCTGGTCAAAATGAATGGCTCACGACGGTCAAGGATAAATGCTTACTTTTCACGGGCACCTGTTCCCACGTATAGCGTGTATAGGGCTCCGTGTTTTCCCTTCTACTTTATAGGATTTATGATTGATTGATTGTATATTGTTTAACATCCAGCTCGATACTTCTACACTAATATGGATTCCTCAAAGTTTGTTTTGTTGTTGTTCGTTTGCTAAATGAAGCTATATAAATTGAAATAGATGACACAAAATTTAAAACAGTTCTAAAATTAAAAACAATTATTTTTACAAATCAAAATGTTGTTATCAGTTATGCATGGTGAGCATTTTAGGTTTATACTTTTTTCTATTTTCAATTTATTCCTCTTTGCATCGAATAGATGATAGAAACTCTTCGCAATTCACCAGAAAACTCACATGTTCTTGATTAACACTCACCTAGTTCCTAATTAAGCACAGGTGTGACAGTTTGCTTTTATTCCTGGTTATTCCTATGAACATTTCGTTACTGGAGTTTCGAATTCAATCTCACATATAAAGGTAATCATTCAAGCACTTTTTGATAAAGGAGGCATTACGAACTATCGATCAGTTTCAAACTTAAATCTTTATAGCTAAAGCATTTAAGGTAATGAAACGAGTCATAGCAGTCACATTGATGTTCGTCTTATGAAGTACAACAATCGGCCTATCGATGTTGTCATTCTACGGATACGATCTTCTTGAAAATACTTCTTGATATAAGTATATCTTTGGACAACAATTGCTATACAGTTTTAGTTATACTAGACCTTTCAGTAGCATTTGAAGTGATTTATCACAAAATCATTCTATATCGTCTGGACTTCTCTTTCGAAACCTTTAAACCTACATCGGCATGAATATGATCATTCCTGGACATCGGTACATTACCACTGGCTCATCCTTATCGGATGTTGAGGAAGCTTTCATCACGATCTACGAGGATTAGTTATCACTCTCTATATATATTTATTATATTTTCATGTAAAATACTGGAATCTGATTGGTCGAGAAGCATTTGAAAAAACATATCGTTATCCTCAGAGAACAGAAAGTACGCCCTCCAGGGTGATAGTATCTAGCAACGGGTAACAGTACTTGACAACGGGTGATATTATAAAAAAAGATCACATGCGTCAAATTCATGCGCTTACAGTTCGCTGTAGATTGTTAGACGACGTCGTTTGAGCGTTTGTAATAAACAGGAATACCAGAATCGATATACGAAAAATCGCATGACAGTGAATGATCAAATGTCAACAGACGTAAGTATTTCTGCTTTGTTGTTTATATAACATTCAGTATAATAAAACAAATAGTGCATGTAGTTGAGGGTAACATTAAAAATGTTCACCCCTCGAAAAACCATTGACAACCTCGGCTACGCCTCGGTTAACAATGCTTTTCTCGTGGTGAAAATTTTCAATATTACCTTCAACTACATGCAATATTTATATTAAATATATATATATATATATAAACTCTAAACACTTTGTAGAAATATTTTGACCGTGTTACCGGTCTTCTGCAGTCGTGTTTATCTCTCATAGCAACGTAACGCATGACTACATACACGAAAGTACTATGACGTCACAGTAAGTTTTATAAACGTCAAAGTTGATATTGCGCGAAAAATATTTGAGAAAGGTAAGAGTCTAATAATAAAATGAACAATACTCACCCGACCTCGTGGACACATCCTAAAATATGACTATGCGTACAATTAAATATTTCGTTTTAGTAGTGAAACAATTTTAGAAAGGTTTGTTCACAAAGCAGTAAACTGCTGGTCTAAGTGAATGCAAACAAGAAATATTACAGTAAGTAGTTAATCGTAAATACATCAATATTGTTATAATCAGTTATTATAACACGTTCTTTGCATTCAAGTTTTACAAGACATTAATTATTAAAGACAAAAATGTTCCCTTTTGTTTATTCCGTGTGGTACACCAGTTTCTCCTACACATACAATTTTGTTGCATTTTTTTGCAAAACACTCCATAAACTACATTGCTGGATTTAGAATTGATATAATTTTTAATATGATATTTGTTATTGTTACAGTCCTCAAATTGATTGGTTTTATTGACATATTGACATAAAGTACACTTTTTAGCACCACACGGCTCGCATTAGTTTTCTTTTCTAAAATATATATCATTGTGTTTCTTATGTACCAGAGGGTCTTTTAAATTTTTGTCTCTTTTGAAAGCCACTATGGGCATATCTCTAAAAACGTTTTTGAGGCGGTCAGAATTTTCAAGAATTTTTTGACGGTTTTTTAAAATCTTATGAATATTGAGAAGCCCTTTAGAATAGTCCACCAAAAAGGGAACACGGTTACCCTGCTTTGTCTTTTTTCTGTATTTTAGGATATTTGATTGGTCGAGTTTATCTAATTTCTTAAGTTCATTTTCTACACCATCATCTAAATAACCGCGTTTTCTTAGATTTTTTTTTAAATTTTCTTCCGCTGAATTTGATGTTTTCTTCTGTGGAACAAATTCTACGCGCACGGAGCCCAAGTCCAAAGGGAATAAATTTTTTTGTAGATTCGGGGTGGTTAGAGGTTTCATTGAGGTACATATGTTTATCGGTGGGTTTGCAGTATAAGTCAATACAAAGGATTCCATCTGTTGTTGAGATGTTTACATCAAGGAAATCGATTTTGGTGTTTGACAGACCTAAGTCAAGCTGAATGTTTGGATGTATTTCATTCGCTGTTTTATGGAATTCTTTAAGTTCTTTTCTGTACCCGTCCAGTTGCCAAAAATATCAACAATATACCGTACATAAAACAGTGGTAGTTGTTTTGATTTTTCGAGAAGAATCTGTTCCCATCCCCCAATGTAAACACAAGCGTAGTTTCACCCAAGTTTTTATCCAATCGCGGTCCCTTCAGTCTGCATGTAATGTTTGTTATTGAAATTAAAATTATTATTGTCAAGAACAGCATCCAACATTTTTAATATACTTTCCGTGTCTACCTTTTTTTCATGACGCTCTTGTAATGCTATTTTAATGATATCGCGAGTTTCTTTTCTAGGTATACTGGGATAAAGTGCTTTCACGTCCATACAAAATAAAATAGAAGAATCTGGTAATAGTTGCTTTACACTTGAAAGTTTTTTCAAAAAATATGTAGTATCCGGACATAGCTACCAAGGGATTTATTCGCCATTTCTAAAATTTATTTCATAGTTGGCGCAGGAGGGGATGGAAGCAGGATGTCCCTCTAAAGCGAAACTTCAAGAGCGTTTCATGGCTCTAGAGTGAGACTTCTCCCTGGGGGTATGGTTTATTCTAGAGTAAGTCTGCTGGGGGAAGGCTCACTTTAGAGCGAGACTACCGGGGGAAGGCTCATTCTAGAGCCAGACTTCCGGGGCGAAGGCCCAATCTAGAGTCAGACTTCCGCTGGGGGGGGGGGGCTGGCTCTGGGGGAACTCTGGCTCTAGAGTGAGCCTTCTCCCTGGGGGAAGGCTCACTCTAGGGCCAGACTTCCGGGGGAAAGTCTCACTATGGGGGAAGGTCTGGCTCTATAACACTGGCCGCGACAGACTGAAGTCGTTAAAACAGGTAGTGACAGTTTTATCGCCAAAAGCCCAGCACCAGATGCGAATGTTACGGATCCTCGGAGATTACCTTAAAAACGGATGTCCCGTGTCATATTAGGTGTGACACGTTAAAGAATCCTCACTGCTCAATGGCTCTTGTAACTGCCGAGCATATCCTACATTTGAATCTCTTCGCCGATATTCGTGACATATTCATATGAGTGAAAAATCATCGAGAGGGACGTTAAACAGGACACAATCAATCAATCAATCAACAGAAAACCTGGTATGAAGAAGCAATACCAAGTTGTTACTTGGTCATCCTAACTACATTTGCAAATTTTGAGATGATCCACATTGAATATGTTTATCAATTTTGACAGTTATATAATTCTTGTGAAATTTCTATTGACATAACGCATTGATTATGAATACCTCTTCCCTTCTCTGTGCAGCTACACAAGTCATTTACGAAACACTGCTATTTTAAATCACCTTCATTGAATGTACACAAAAGTGCAAGCTGGTTTTTTTTTGTGTGTGCATTTATTGCTCACCACCAACTAACGACATACTAGATCATGGAGCGTATCTAACATTACGTCCCATTACGTTATTTGCGCTCACAAACGTCCGTGTTGTCGACATCTCCATTGTTCGGAAAAACCCATAATCGTATATTTCCATTTTTCTATGAGCTTTTTGTGTTTCAGATTTCTTAATGCTACTGAAACTTAATCTCTGTAAATTTTATTTTTATTTCTGATTCTCTGCCTGATTTATACATTTTATGTAAAACGCCACAGGGTACGTTTGACATAAATGCTGATATAAACCATTGTATTCCATTTTAAGGAAAAAATTTACCGTTGAACTGTCCTCAACTTTGTCCATTTTAAAATGAAACACAAGAAAATGATATATATGCATTGATTTGTGAATATTTTTATTCTTTACCAAAAGTTACTAAAAAGTACAGAGACTGCTCAGAAATTTTGAAAATGAAGCCACAAAGAAAAAACAGAGACGGTGTATATACCATTTATCCTACTGAAGGAAGGAAGAACAAGGCGTTTTGTGATATGACAACAGACGGAGGGGGGTGGACGGTAAGTCAATTATTTTTGGATTTTTATGATTACATTAATTCTTCAAAATCACGCACCGAATTATATTGCTTGAAGATAAATAGTTAGCACAAGCCGGTAACGTATAATCGCTCGACATAAGTATTCGTTGCTGACCTCAAAATAGTGGTTGTTTGTTTACATTAACAACTCAATAAAAACTACTCTCCTGCTGTTGTCTTACCATAATAGTTAGTGATATGACATTTCATTTTAATAACTTCTTGTATCCGTATTAAAATCATGGCTTGTAATTGACGAATGTAAAACTCATACGGTACCAATTTTGATGCACCAGATGCGCATTTCGACAAATAATGTCTCTTCAGTGATGCTCAACCGAGATCTTTGAAATCCGAAATAACTATGAAGTTTTAGAGCTAAATATAGCCAAAAACAGCGTGCCAAAAAAGTGGAGCCAAATTCGTCCAAGGATAAGAGCTATGCATGAGGGAGATAATCCTTAACTTTGAAATGAATTTCTAAATTTTGTAACAGCAATTATATATACATCCGTATTTTCAATCTAGTAACGAAGTACTTAGCTACTGAGCTGTAGAGACCCTCGGGGACTAACAGTCCACCAGCAGAGGCCTCGACCCAGGGGTCATAATGTAAAACTGATATGGTACCAATTTTGATTGGTTGATGTTATTTACTGGTAGGTTTTCCCAAAAATGTTTGACTTCCGTGACCAGCTGATCTCGTGAATTGATGGAGTTAAGTTAGTTAAAAGAAATCATCGTAACTTTACGACATCCTATCTTCAGTAAAGATTTTTTTTCCACAAGTTACTGTCTGTGAACTATTAAAAAAAATGGCTGCCCTCAAGCTGTTTGATGTTCCTGATTTTTTTTTTTGAGAGAAAATGAAAACAAACCTCCGCGTCCTCATTAACATTTTCAAGACGGAAGCAAAGTTGAAGGATATACGTTCTCGAAAAGACGTAGTCTTCTCTTCACAGACAAAATAAAGAAAGTTTATTGGGAATTTCCCAAATGCCTACGTCCAAGAATACTTTTTAGGATAGCACAGACACATTTTAACACGGGGGATTTTAAGTTCAATCTCCACACAAAAAAATATGAAATATGTGAAGTCATGGTTTTTCGTTTTGACATCATAATGCAAATGATAAGGTGGCGGATATAATATTAAAGAAACTGTTACAGAAAATACAAACCGCATCTAAAATTAGAGTAGTAACCGCTCTCTTGTGGTATTCAATATCAACCCCTCGTGCATTGAATGGTAAGAATTTATGATAAATGAACCTAAGCAGTTAACAAACGACAACCTCCCCCCTTCATCATGCATTATTTGAAGCTTAGGGAATATTTACTTTTTTGGGCAATAATTGTATACCATTGTGATGTAAATTTGTTTTTCGGTTCCCCTCCAACACTTTGAAAAACGATCTTATACCTTTAGAGTTTAAAATTAAGGCATGCTACTTTGAATACTGGCAACAAATGTTACCAAAACCTTGACATCAAATGATGATGATCAGCTAGATCAATTCTAGTCTTTTGAATGAGTCTCAGTGTATTCTTACAAAAACCAGGGGGATATCCGAACACGCTGTAATATTTAACAATTCTATTAGATTTGTACAATGTGATATTGTTCTAATTTATTCTTTGAAAATACACCAACGCTACACTAGGATTATTAAACATGTATATAATTTCAAGATTATCACAGCCTTGTTATTAACCTTTTATTCTATATACATTCAACATGGGGGTAGGTGAGGGTCAGAACGACAATGCTCGTGCTTGATAACAAATGGATAGTTATTTGAATCTACGTATTGGGATAGGGGTACATAAGATTCACCCCCTCCAGTTGGTACAACATAGATATATTTGCCTTTCCTCAATGTACGTGAACTTTTACTTTTAAAATGCTAGGGCGCGCTTGCTCTCTCTACACCGACCATAGAGTGTACATCTTTCCGTGGTGTACACTTTTTTCTTGTTCACTTTCTGCACCCTGTACAGCGCAATTGCTTTGGTAAATATACCGAAAAGTTTCATATGGCTGAAAAATGGGGGATGGAAAATTTTCAGATTTGTCTCTCCGAATATATATACTTATGTATATATTCAGAGATAATTTCAATGTATTATAGTTATGTCAATTTACCTATGTGTAAGTACATGTAGTCATTTTCAATAGTTTAAAATGCATTTAAATAATGTATAAAAACGATTGATATTCCATATGCACTCATAAAAAAAACAAGTTAGGCGACTAAAATTAACAATTATTTTTGAGGATGATGCTGTATTTTCAGATGTATGCAGGTATTAATAGAACACATTTTCCTACAAAACTCTTCGTAGATTCTTGTAAGGATTTATATGGCAATTTATTTGCATTATAATCGTTAATTCTCCATTAAGCATCTCCTCAGCTGTTGAACGCCAATATTGAATATGCAGGAATGTTGTACATCTTAATGTTCCTTTATGGACCGACATTAGTTAAATAAATATTATAATTACGATATATACTATGAAATAATGAAAGCGAACGTAACAAATGCGCTTGCGCAGTGTCAGATTGTATGTTAAAAATATTTCGTAAGTTAAGTTTACGATGTAAACTTATGAACACTTTAATGAAAGAGAAGTGTCGTATTTTAAGTTAAAACTTGCGAAATTCTTAAGTCAGAATTTGTTTGCGTAAGATGAGAAGTTTAGTACAATACATGGGTACATTAGTACTTCCCGTTATCGTAAATATTGTCACTACCAAGGATGATAATCATGATTCACAGTCAAAACAGATATTGAAATTGTAGTGGGCTTGAAACAAAAACAGATGTCGACTTCTTTTCTATTGATAAATTATGTAAAAATCACTAACCCCTGTTTTATTTTCTGTTGATAAAGTGTGTCAAAATCACGGGTACCTTTCTTATTTTATCTTGATAAAATGTGTCAAAATCATAGGTATCTGTCTTATTTTTATTGATAAAGTATGTAAACATCATGGGTACCTGTCTCATTATCTATTGATAAAACGTGTAGAAATCACGGTTACCTGTCTTATTTTTCTATTGATAATATGTGTAAAATTCACGAGTGCCTGTCTTATTTCAAAATAAACCGTTGACAAAAACCACGTCAAACAAAGTTATATACAGAACTAAAATTTGCCAAAAGAGTAGGACATACACCTGAAAGTGTCGCTTCAGTTTTTTGCTGACTATTTTTCCATTGTGTAAGTGCCGAAAAAAATGAAATCTATGACAATCAATTTTACAACAATGCCATTTGAGACTATAATCGTATGAAATAAAAAAAAAAAAAACCTCAAAATTCTGTCGATTTTTAAGGGGAATATATTTTTTTTTAAAAAAGGAAGTGGTTGATTATATAACAATATGAAAATAAAAAAAACCTGGACCCGATAAAATTCAATCACAATATTTGATTCATGGAAAAAATGCATTATCAAAATATGTGTGTATTATTCAACAGTATAATACAACTAGGTAAAATTCCCTCTAGATGGAAACAAAGCTTGAATGAAAGGTGAAGACAACGAACAATTATCAATCTAACAACTCTTACAAGAAGTACAAAATAGAGAGTTGGGCAAATATGAACCCCTATACATACCACAGGGGAGATCAGATGCCCTTGCAGTATAGAAAGGTGAAGATAACGAACAGTGATCAATCTCATAACTTTCAGAAGTCTCAGAAATTCCTTGATGACCTCAATATAGAAGGTATATTTACTAAAACCACCAGACGTTGCATTATGGCGTCAGTCTTATATAAGTGATATTAGATATCATTATCCTGAATAAATATATTTGTAGTTCATCATATTTGATACAATATCAGCAAAGTTCCAAAACATTCCATCCGTCGTAATGAATGATGTCTTTCAATTGCATATTTTCGGCGGATTTTCCCTTCGTCACCTTAACAATGTTGCGTCTTGATTGTCACTTATAAATGTGACTGCCTTAGTTTTGACGCAGTCATGGCAAGAGCGCGGTTCAGGGGTTCACATTCATGACCTCTCGGGGATACAACGAACGCTTGACCACTGCGCTACTGGCATATATCATGTATTATTCACTTTTCCATCTATTTTTCAGGTGATACAAAGACGAATGGATGGAACCACAAACTTTCAAAACAAAAAATGGAAAGATTTTGCAGAAGGATTTGGTCGTCCGGATCACGAATACTGGCTTGGTTAATGTTTGATTTTTGTAGAATGTAAATTAGTTTTATGCAAGATCACTAGCAACTACAACTCCACAGACAGCGTTATCACTCTATGATCGTTATAGCGAACGATCTAGTTTGCCATTACAATCTATCATTGGGTCAAATGCTATCTGAAGTCTTTCATGCGATTGTTAGGCCGTTCTTGGCACACTGGTTTTGACTACAGATTACTTAATTTACGTTATCAAGATATAAGGCTCACGGCGGGAGTGACCGGTCTACAGGGGATGCTTACTCCCCCTAGGCACCCGATCCCGCCTCTGGTATGTCCAGGGCCCCGTGTTTGCCCAACTATCTATTTTATATTGCTTATAGGAGTTATGAGATTGATCCCTGTTGATCCCTGTTCGTTATATTCACCTTGCATGCTTGAATGAGATACTATACAGCTTCGTGGATAAGGTGCCAAGCTCACTATGATATACATGTATCATATCTCCCTTTCCAACCTCTCTGGGCCACTACTAGAGGATTTTAACAACGGTTCATGGTTGATTTTACCTGCCGGTCAAAGCTTGTGTAATTTTATCATTCATTCATATACACATCTGGTGCATCAAAATTGGTGTCGTTTTACATTATGACCCCTGGGTCGAGGCCTCTGTTGGTGGACTATTAGTCCCCGAAGTTCTCTAAAGCCCAGTAGCTAAGTACAGTAAAACTCTGATAAAGCGAATTTCTGCGGACACTGTAAAAATTTGCTATAAGCATAATTCGCTATACGCTTATTGCGAATTCATAATTGAAATATAACGAATTCGTTATAAAACTGATTTGTTCTACATGTATATCAGTTGTATAAGAAAGCAGCAATCGATATACTTGCGTTTTATTGTTTCTAAGAGAAATTAAGCCTAATTTCGAGAAGACATATTTCTATACAATAACTATACACACTGATTTATATATGATAATTTTTCTTTATGGATTCTTAAGTCACGAATGAACATGTCGAAAGAAAAATGTCAACAAAATTATGTGCAATATATACATATAAACAGTCTATTGCATTTGTAATTTACTTGTTGCTTTACACAAAGAAAGGGGTGTATGATGAAATAAATGCAACCAAACTTCAAATTTAATTAACGAGAATAGAAAACACCGACAATATATTTGCTGAATGTATGTGTAAGTATTGTTTTGCGTTAACAACCTCTTTTGAAAAAATACTAACAGAAATTAAGTAGTAAGTGTGGATCTTTTATGGCAATGGAAAGCGATTGTTAAAAATCACAAGTTGAAATAAAAAAATCGTTATAAAAGGTGATTTTTACGTTCATTTTTTTAATTCAAGGGGAATAGAGATTTACTTCGTTATATCCGTAAATTCGCTATATCCGTGTTCGTTATATATGCAGAATTTTCGAGTTTTACTGTACTTCGTTACTAGCTTGAAAATACGGATGTATATTTAATTGCTGTTATAAAATTTAGAAATTCATTTCAAAATTAAGGATTATCTCCCTCACGCATAGCTCTTATCCTTGGACGAATTTGACTCCACTTTTTGGCACACTGTTTTTCCCTATTATAGCTCTAAAACTTCCTTGTTATTTCGGATTTCAAACATTTCGGTTGAACATCACTGAAGAGACATTATTTGTCGAAATGCGGATCTGGTGTATCAAAATTGGTGCTGTATAAGTTTTACATACATATAATGTTTGCGTTCCTCGTTCCTGGTAAATCGTTCACCGCATCGTGTAAACCATTCAACGTTCGTTTTGGACCGTCCCGTGCCAGTAATGTAGGAGAAGGATGAAGGGTCTGTAAATGAAAAGAGGGCAGTGGAATATAATATTTATCTTTATCCTCGTTTCTTCATTTCTAAGATTTTTTCGAGGATAATATATACCGTGTACAAATATATTGATTGATTTAGCATATATATTCTAAAATACTCTTAGATATTTGGAAATTTTAGAACACGTATTGAAAGCAAATATACAGTTTCAATTCTTAGCTGAAAAATAAGAAGTGCACCACAGCATACTTTACAAATAAAAACAGAATATTCGAAATGTTTTGTTTACAAACATGAAATATTAGGAATCTGCAGTTCATTAAGTTACTGATTTATTTCTTTTTTAACGTAATTTTGTAACGAAATGTTAGGTAAGATGCATGTTTATATCTTCAGACATCAAATTTGGTATTTTTTGAAAATTCTTTCAGGTAACAATGCCATGCACGATTTAACAAAAAGCGGGAAAATGAAGCTAAGAATAGACATGAAGAGGTTTAACGGGGATCAAGGATTTGTACAATACTCCACGTTTGTTGTCGGAAGTAGATCGGATAAGTACAAGCTGAAAGTAGCGGGATTTCGGGGATCAGTCGGAATTAGTAAGTAATTATTGTTATAGTAATAAGTATCACTATTTCCATAAATTAATGAATATGGTGATTGTCTATGGGATGGTGATATAGAACAAACTATCAAAATGATGTGTCTCTACAAGACACTGTCATATTACTAAAGATATATATAGTATAAAGTATTATGTTTATAGAGTATATAATTTGGGAGTCGATCACATTACAGAAATAAGTTTAAATCATTTCAAACAAATGTATGTAATTCTGCCATGTTTTTTTTACATAGTGTATACAACCTGGGGTTGAACACATCATAGGACTTAAACAGTTACTTTTGAAACGTGATACATAATTATACCATATTCTGTACATGTAACAAATGATCCTTACATAAACGAATTGGTTCCCACAATGAATTGCATTCACGACATCTTGTTTCCTACGTCATCTACACAGAAATATCAATATCTGTCCTTCTATTAATACCCATGATCAATACGTACTGACATAACAAAAATATTTTGATATCACTTTGTTGATATATTGTCTTTACAACATTTCCTACACAGAGGATTCCTTTACTCATCATAATGGGATGAAATTCTCCACAAAAGACAGCGACAATGACACATGGAGCAGTAACTGTGCCGCATCGTACGGAAATGGATGGTGGTTTACACGCTGTCTTTATAGTAATCTTAATGGTGTATACTATAGAAAACCAACGGTCAGTAGTAAGGGAATTACCTGGTATCTTTGGGGTAACAAAAGCATCTATGAGAGTTTGAAATATTCAAAGATGATGATCAAACCAAAGACATAAATGTAATTGGATATGTACCATGCTGACTAATAAATTCTTAAAAATGCAACCAGTTCATTATTTATTCATACTCAATTATATATCTCTATTGTCATGCGATTTTACATGACTGTCTCTATTTTTAAAACAGCATCCGCGGTTGAGTTAAGGCTTTCCCCATAAAATTTTTAATACCAGTGCTGTACATAAATATACTTTACCGCACTGGCATATTGCACGACGTCACAATGAAAAATACGTCATGACGAAGGTCATGACGTACATATCTACAGTCCTTTTGTGGTTGGAAATGTCAAAATATTGTTTCGTTATTTACCACCGCTGTCAAACGGTAAACTGCAATCGCGTAAAAGTTTCTGTCAAATGGGTTATATTAATTATCTTTGATATTGAAAAAGTTTCAATTTCTTCTTTATATAGCATACATGCTAAAGTAATATCCATATTATATTGTGATCTTGATTTCGGCCCTAATCTACACGTATAGTTACTTTCACAATGGACTCATTTGCATAAACAGGATTTCCGTACATAAAAATTTCATCATTGGCACGACACCCCGAGGTTTTTAAGTGAAAGATGTTTGATTTATGTGACATGTGAACTTCAGTGCCAAAGGAAAGTTAGGAGAGCAAGTTCTGGCTTCAACAGAAAATATGTTTTTCAGGCTAGATTCAACTTCGTATGAGCAAAAATCGCTGCATCTTGCATATTCAATACAAATATTAGACATGTTACAAGTCACAATAAACTTGCTCTCAGCACTTTTCAAATTAAGAAATCAATATGTTTTGAAGTTATATTAACTTCAACTTGCATTGATATCTGGATATCGTGCCAATTCAACGATTTATACATACACGATACGTTTTTATCTTGTTGTTTGATCACGTGATACAGAGTTGATGTAGAGACTGTCGGTCTGGTGAAAAATGTATAAGAGGTCAATATGCACTTAATGATATATACATATTGTTTTTGTATAAAAGGGTTGTGTTTACAGAAATTGTCACAAATTGATCTGTTTATTAACGCTTTTTTCCTGACATATTTCTATGGCCCTACTTAACACAACTGCGTCGTAGATGCATGTATATCACAGGCCACGTAATATAATTCTATTTAGAAGGTATTTTCTTTAGTACGATTCTTGTGTTTAAAATGACATCTAATGTATTCGTTATCTAAAAATTGTAGCCTTTCCATTTTTCTCACAGTTCTGCCTATCTACTCTTTGTCAATCGGAACCACGATATACCTTTTTCAAAGAAAATATATCTTGTTTTAATTTGTGGAAATGACCAGGTAATTTCGATTGGGTTACACCTTAATGCAGTGGGCGCACAGACATGACTGAGGCTAAATGACTTGAATACGTTATAAATTATATCTTTCATATTTCTGGTTTGCCTGTATTGGTAGCTTTGTGGTGAAGGCTTTCTCTGTCCAACAGGGGAGTTCCAGGTTCGATTCTCGATTCTGGCACCTTGTCTACCTTGCGATATTTAACGTAGGTAGCGACATTTCCAAAACCAAGCGTCCAGCTTATCAAATGACAGTCATGGTTTTGTTAACACGGATATCCCTGTTACATTTGTCGTTAGCACGATAAAGAACGCCGACTATCAGGAACGTTGATCGGAACAATTGGGTAAATTTCCAAAATATTTCACCTCAAAATCAGCCTGACTCCCATTTTACCGCTAATCTTGCTCCAGCCTAAATTTTAGCCTGGCATAAAAGGTTGGCCGGTCCTCAAAATTAGCCGTTAAAACTGTTTTGGCCTCAACCAAATCTTTTTATTCAAACTTTTGATTGATTTTATTAGCCTTTTAATGTTATGGCAGATGAATGATATGTTCCTGTAGTTTTATAAATGAAACTTATCATTTTTGTTCAACAATTTTAAAAATTAAAAACCAAAATCAAATCAATAAAGTTAACTAGAATTCAGGAAAACAATAAATAAGCCAATCATTTCATTAGTAGCGTATCCTTTTTGATTTGTGTACAAATACATACGGAAGGAAGGGATACGAAAATGATGTTATCAATAAACTGATTAATATATTTTCAATAGAATCAATAAAATGGGCGGTAGTCTATGCTTATTTTTAGATGCTCATTTAATAAACAACCAAAACATGTTTTGTTTGCATTATGATTTTTAAAAAAAAATAAAACCAATAATAAATCAATGATACCAAATCAAGATTTTAATTAGAAAAATAGTTTTTGTTGAGGTCAAAATATGTGTTGGTTTAGGTCAAATTTGAGTCCTGGCCAACTGTGGAGACAAGGGGAAACTTGGGATCGGACCCAAATATGATGCCGAAATTGGGCACAAGCAATGGGACCAGACTCGGTTTAATAGCATGCCCGATAAAATAAAGGCGCCGTTTCGTGTATGTTGCAGGAGAATTGTCAGTGTAGCAACATGGCTGCTTTGTGTGTAACACTTTTTGAGCGAAGACGATTGTTTTTTTTGTTTTTTTTTTGTTGAATATCAATATCCTTCAGTCATTTATAATTTTAAATAATGATCAATCTTTATAAAGATGAAATAAGTTTTAGATTTCATTGTTTTGTTAACAAAACACAAAGCGTAAAACCAATAACGGAGAATTAGGCAACACTCATGATATGTTGAAAACGGGAAACCAATATGAACTTAATGAGCATTTATTTTTAAAGTTTAATATATATTACTTTTCTGATAATCTATTGACGTACTCTATGTATTGCAGAATAACGGCTACATTTTTTTTTATTGATATTTGCAAGAAATGCAGAGGAATTTTCAATAATTGGCTCGGAACTAATCAAAATGTTGATATCTCATTGATGCCACGAATTTAGAATGTGCAAAATGGTTGTCATTCATCTTCTATTAAAGTGGAATAATTCAATTTTATCGACAAGCGATCGACTACATAATGTAAGTGTAACGGATACAGGACATACAATGGACTATTCCTGTGGATTTTTCCCGGGACCAGCTGCAACTGGAGATCTCGTCCTGTTCATGTGTGAGGACGGCGTTACTGGTGTTAATGTCACAATCCAGATCATATCTGAAAATGGGCCCCTGAATTACCTTTCCGTATGCGAAGTAGAGGTTTTTGATTAACTGTGATTGATATTTTCCTACAACTGGAGAGATACGATAAGCTGAATATATGTATTGTTTGGTTTTGTTTGTTTTACGTCCCGTTGAGAATGTTTCACTCCTACTGAGTCGGCTATTGTATGCTGGTCTGTAGTCATTGTCAATGTCATGACGATATTCTGTGTATTACTTTCTTTAATCATATACATTCTAAAGATACCCATAATTATGTTGACATCAATATGCGTACAGAACGTAAGGTGAAGATAACGAACAGTGATCAATCTCATAACTCCTAAAAGCAATACAAAATAGATTGTTGGACAAACACGGACCCCTGGACACACCAGAGGTCTTTTTCTAAACATTGATACGTATCTTGGTATCTTTCACGATAAATGATCATCAACGCCAATGCTTACACGTGCCCAATACCATTACCTGAAATCGAAATATACATTCATCCGATATTCCTTAAACTTAACACAATATTACATTTCTGCAATAGAGCAATCAATAATATCTTTAAAAAAACCCACAAATTATGAAACTTTTATATAACATAGACGTCGCATGAATTCACAATAGCTAGATATACTTGTATACTATCCCATCATATGCCAGAAATAGAAAATCTCGTGCTGTATTTTCGTTTCTGCTGTCTTCATTTTAACCTTCATCATACCTTGCGCATCATATGATAATGACTGCATTATCGGTGCACTAAAATGTCAAAGTCAAACTAATGTAGTTGGGAAAATATACGACCGTTAATGAAGTTCATTATCAAGGTCAAATTGATGCACAAAGTAGTTATCCCATTACTAATCAACTGGAAGATATTTGGAGCCAACCCACAGAAAAAAGACGAAACAGCAAAACATGTCTTTCATTTGTGACTCATAAGCTGGAGGATTGACGAAATTCATAGCATTCCAACGGACAAGTTAGATTGCCTTAAAACCAGAAAAAAATACATTCCCTCTACTATAACACGTTCGCAGAAAATAGACGCAGACTTTCAGGGCGTAAATGAAGAAGACCAGATAAAGGTTTAGCGGCATTCATGAGACCTGACATTCCACCTAGGGATAAACTAGATTTAGAGGAATATTTATTTTACTATATCACAATCAAAATATATTTAGGTAAACAAAAAATGTATTCTACACACAAATGACCTTGTATCATGTGCTCTCTGCCGTGTTTCTTACTAATAATTTGTAGTTGTGTCGTTCTTTTCAGGCTGGTTGTAAATACGGATTACTCCCTTATTTCACCTTTTCATGTACATGGGAACTAGTACATATGATTTGATGACATTACCATCTTGTTATTGATTTTATATTTATGAGGATTTTATTTATTCTACTGTGTATGGTGGAATAGTTCTGGTAACACGTGTCAAATAATGAAGTGAACCTTTCAAATGAATTCGCCCACTAGTCAAATATTAAGTTGAAAAACGTACAAATGCTTTCACGCTTGACATTTGCCATCCGTTTAACAACATAATGATCTAGTAAGTCGACGTAAAGATCTGGCAGGTCTACAAAGTGTTCCGACAACTCGACATCATGATATTCTTTTCAGCCTGTCATATAATGATGTGTTCCGACAACTCGACATAATGATATTCTTTTCAACCTGTCATATAATGATGTGTTCCGACAACTCGACATCATGATATTCTTTTCAGACTGTCTTATAATGATGTGTTCTGAGAACTCGACATCATGATATTCTTTTCTACCTGTCATATAGTGATGTGTTCCGACAACTCGACATCATGATATTTTTTTCTACTTGTCATATAATGATGTGTTCCGACAACTCGACATCATTATATTCTTTTCTACCTGTCATATAGTGATGTGTTCCGACAACTCGACATCATGATATTCTTTTCTACTTGTCATATAATGATGTGATCCGACAACTCGACATTATGCTATTCTTTTCAGACTGTCATATAATGATGTGGACTTGTCAGGTATAAACAGAGAGTAGATGTCAGTAAATGAAATTAGCATAATTATTAGAATTAAAAGGTTATGAGAAAATGAAAACGAGTTGGGTTTTTTTGTTGACAAATTGATATATAATCATCTGACAAATCAACAAAATCAACTGACATGTCGAGGTCATGGGATACATTGTTCACAATGAAAAGTGAAGATAACAAAGAGTGGGTAATGCTTTACGAGTTATTTCCCCAAGATAGCATGCAGTACGCAGCAGATTTCGGTCCTCAATTGAAGGTGTCATACGGAATAGATAGATTTACTAATTATGATTGTAATTAATGCCAGGTAAGGAATGTTACTAAGGACTTAAGACAGTATAACTGAACAATGATATATTAGTGACTTGCAACATTTTTAAGTGTCCCTTTTGTGATTTACTCGCCGAAAGAACAACAATGCAGTCATCGAGTTCTTAAGATCAGAATCAGATGATCCTAGCATGTCTGCAGTCTTCATGTTTCTTATTGATGTTGTCGACAACCAAAATATAAAACACAATTAGATATGCTTGAAATTACATGTGCAACTAACGCATAGATGTGCATTATTAGCCTGTCATTTCTAGTTATGTTCCAACCATCGAATCTAATCGAAAATCAGTCGATTGTTGGCAAATCTAAGCGCTCAATTATGAAAATTTTATTTCAATTAATCGGTTTATAGATTTTGTTTTCTCAACAGCTGAACTTTTTCACAAATAATCCTGTCGTGACCTATTTGTTAACCTAATTTACCGTAATGGTGGCACACATGAAAGCGAAAGCATCCATACCCGGGGAAGAACGCATGATTGTATGGTCAGATAGGCGTCCTTTAATTTAGGCATATAAACGAAGTGACCATCCATCAAAGAGATTCTTGATGCGAACAAAGACATGTGTGGATAACGTAGATTAAACAGCTTTCGAAGGTTACTGTTACCCGATCTGCACGTGCGTAACGTGTTTTCGATCTTTTTTGGGGGTGGGTGGGTTTTTTTGTTGTTGTTGTTGTTGTTGTTTTGTTTTATAAAATATTCTTTCCCTTTTTTCTTTGCTGAATTTTAATTACTTGTATGCCGGATTACCGTAAAATAATGACATGAAACTTTGATATACAGGGATATTCATAATTTATAACCGGAGCAAACGATATGTTTGGAACGTAAACCCTTCTAAAAATCCTATTGACTTTTATATACATGTATGTAATTCAAAGATACTAAGATAGTAGAAGAATAACAAATACACACAGAAAATATCCATTTACACTCTCTCAGCAATAGAAACAACAAATACAAATATGTAGAAAATATATATTTACACTTTCTCAGTAAATACATTACTTCATGAGAGAATTTCTTTCTGTCCGATTATAATCGATAATTAGTTAGTTACAGTAAACCAATCATCAATTATGAAATTCTCGCAGATTATCATCACTAAATTAATTTCATACTGGATAAAACTATGTGTTGCTCAATGTCCATTAAACAGAACATCTTATTTGTCTCGAATTGGTATCTCTAGTGAAATATGCCTATTGAAATATATTCAATGTTTTGAAAATCAAATATTGTATGTAGCACATTTCAGCTCTACTTATTGCAATGAGCACAAAAATAATTATCAGGGACGTAGAAACAATGGGTCTGTCCCCTTTTATTATTATATGCAAAGTTTGTTTTCACGTATGTACGTACAGCGGTCTATCTATTGAAAGGATTACTTCATTGTATTTCCAGCGGGATTATTTCAGGTTCCCCATCACCAATTTCCCATATTTATGTAGTAATATTCCATAATTACCTCCATATGGTGTTTATATCTCACTATTGATTCGATACGCAAGAGCTTGACAAACAAGTTGATGGTGCAGGGGTTTCAACAGTCTTGTATATAGTCAGCATATCGAAAGTTCTGTAGTTGTTATGACAATCAGGTTTGACGATGCAACCTGTCGTTGGGTCGGGTGCTGTCTGGTTTGTTTCCAACCGATTGTTGGGTCGTTCTTGGCACACTAATTTCAACTTCGGATGTTTCCGTTTACCATATCACGATGTGAATCTTACGGTGGGTGTGGTCGATGGGCAGGGGATTATTGTCCCTCGTGGGCACCTGATCCTACCTCTGGTATATCCAGAAATCCGTGTTTGTTCAACTCTCTATTTTGTGTTGCTTATAGCAGTTATGAGATTGATCACTGTTCGTTAACTTCGAATTCTATACACTGGTCACCCCTTTCGCGTTCACCCATCATTAAATATTTAGAGCTTTCTATTTTTTCTAAAATTTAAGAGCCATTCTCTGTAACCACTTAAAAAAATTCTGCACGCATAGTCACCGATTTTCACGAAACTCACCTGAATGAAACATCTATATAACATATTCAAGAAAATATATTTAAAAATTAGATAGTGATCATGGTTGCTATGGAAACAGGTACAATTTTATCAAGTTTGACCATTTTCTAGAATTTGGTAGTTTTGGCACAAAAGTTGAATATAAAAGATTATGAATAGTCTTAAAATTCTAATTTTCAAATTAAATTATAAAACAGATCCCATATTTGTCATTTAAGAAAAAAAATGAATAATGGACAATCCTAAGTGATTTTTATAATTGAACAAATCTGTAAAATTGTGTTTAAATTCAATGGTTTTTATGTCTTAATAACTTTTATTCGCATCCACCTCAAATAAAGTGACACAAGTTTTTAAAACAACTAATTTATGTTCTTCATAAATCTAAACTAAAACTTTTGGAAATCTGCCTATTTCATACAATTTGAAGTGAATGATTTATGGGGGGGGGGGATGCATTCTGTAACCAAGAGTTATTCCCCTTTGAAACTCTTAAACGTGATAGGGCAGTAAAATTACATAGAAACACATATAATATGACGGGATAATGTCTTACTGCATGCTGACAGAAGTTTAGACGAAGACATGTGGCATTCAAAATATTCTCTCCACTCATCCACACGAAAGAAGAAGGTGTGAGAGACATATCTCCGAGTACCAGCGTTCTAGTAATACAGGTAATTATTCTATTTACTTTGAAATCCATTCACAAGCCTAGAATTAATCAACTTGATCACAATAATTTGATGTCAAATGTTTTCATAGACATTGTGTACAATTATGGATTTCTCTAGATCTGCCAATAGCATGGCACATATGATGTGCGTACGTGCTAAATATTCACCCTTCAACTCGCCACTGCTTCAGTTGTATTGATATGACGTCAAAATATAGACTGTGACGTCACACATTACAGTACTTAGATCTACTTAGGCCTAATGCAGCACACTTTATTCTGTAGGGGATCGTATGACTAGGATGAAATTGAGATAATAAATGCAAAATCGTTATCATTATTTGTTTTATAATAGAATGAAGTAATAGAATCATTTAAAAAAAATCATAGATATTTATTCATTTGAAAAATGCATGACCTTTCGTTATTATACATATTACATAAAAGAAAAGAGACGCCCTGTTGTGATTAGGCCATTGCATACTTTTTTCCCCCATTGATACATGCCAAAACATTGAATAAGCTCTCCTTCGTGAAATTAAGTAATGGGTCATAACATTGAATTTTATCTCTAATCTTTTGCACTTGTATCAGTTCAAGGGAGGGGGGTGGTTATACATGTACAGATACTCAACTGAGAAGTGAATTAAGGTGGGGACACTATTCAGTATTATTAGACATCCACATATTAATTATTCTTTACTTTTGATGATACTTTATAAAATTATCAATTCTATGAATAAATTCAATTAATTAAACAGAATTGAAATATTGTAGAAATACCAATACTGATACACGTTAGACTATACATGTTATGCATGGGAATTTACTCTATTTTTTTCTGTTTTGTTCAGCTTCATTTTGTTTTCAGTTTACACATGCCACTAACAAAACAAAAGTATTTATTAAGGACATACAAGCAACATTTCTGACATTGATTTTTTCCCCATCTTCTTGATATAAAAAGCTATCGTATGATTTCGGAAATAAATTCAAATTTTACCGGCCTGGGTAGCTTAGCGATTATATAACCTATATTGTAATGCAGGGGTTCTGGATTTGATCCATTTTTTCCTAAAATATATTTGTACTGTCCTTATATATACAACCTGATGTAATACATAACTTTTGATTGCAACAATATTAGAAACTATCAAAATACTGAGTACCAGTATGCTATCTCTAAAACAGACATGGTAATACGACGTACCCCAAGATTTTTTTTGTAGAAATGAGACAGAGTGCACATTCATGAAAATTTATATATATTATTAAGAAACGTCGCAGAAGTCCTCAAGTGATAAAATACCGCAAAAGAATTCTCACTGTTTTGAATATTATAATTAACCCATGTGTTGATTAATTGAGGTCATATAATCACCTTAGAGTTTAGATGAAACTAAATCTAGATAAGAATACATGTATTTCAGTAAGTTATTACCTACCGTAAGAAAAGGGTTTGAATAAGATTTCATTCAAACATATAATTTAAGGAATACATATTACAGCTACATATTCATCTTGGTATTTCTCTTAAAATTAATATTATTTATTGATTTTGTAGGAAGTGTCATATTGTCAGTTTGGTGCGGGCCAAGTCAGAAGCATCAGTGTATGTTCGATGCTTATGTTGCCTCAAAGGATACGATAGGGTGTGGTTCATTTAACCGGAAAGAATTTCTTTCAGGACAGCAGATCACATGATATTTTAGTTGCCTCTATGCCATTGAGAAGACGATTAAACCCATGATGACTATATATGCGCAAAATTAGAAAATGAAAAAGATTGGGTGTGCTTATCTTGTCTATTTTGTAATATATGATTCTAAAATAAAGGTATACCATTTATAATAGGATACGATTATGAAATATTCATCATCGGAACCCACTGCTCAAAGGCCGTAATTAAACGCCGAGCATAGGCCTAAATTTTGCAACCCTCACTGACAATGGTGATGTCTCCATATGAGTGAAAAATTCTTCGGCGGTACGTTAAATGATAATCAATGAATCAACCCGTGGGTTCCAACGATGTCAGATATTAAAGATATTGACTTTCCCAGCATACTAAATGACTTCAATATGAACATCATTGGTATGTTACAGTTACAAGCAAGGTCTTCTTATGATGTTGAAATATAATTCACATACCTATGTTTAAAAAGATACGTTAAACGAGTGACCATGATGAACGTCCAGACTCTAGAAAACAGAGGCCCTCAATTGTTTTTAATCAAATGCCAAGGTCACGAGTCAAGGTCAAAATACTTCCTAATAAGAAACTGTAAATTGTCAAGTCATGTATTAAAAAATGTTAGTTTAATAGATTTCATACATGGTACTGGCATAACATTTCTTGCACATACATAGTAAGCAGAGCTAATATTGAACTGCAGAGAGAGAGAGAGAGGGGGGGGGGGGTGGTGGTAATTCCTCATGAATCAATGATAAATTACAATCTTTATGTACCTTATTTAGTTTATTTAACTTGAACAATTTTTAAGATCAATGATTCAATTTCAATGTCACACTTAATTCGATTGGCAAGGTGAAAAAATGTACATGATAGTTTGAAATAACTGAAATATTCAAATATGCATTTTCTAGATATGGTAGTTATTTTGATGAATTTTGATGATATACATTTGCAATTTGTGATACATGTACAATACACAAATAGAAATAGACACAATACACAAATAGAAAGCATGCACATTTGAAGAAAAAAAACAACTATGCATTGATTTAATTATCTGTAACAAATTAAGAGTGTTTATGATTGAAGAACATGCATGATGCATAACAAAATGAGATTTACTTAAAAAGAATGTGAACATCAAGTTTGCTGTTTTATGATATTTTGTTATCATAGCAACAATGTAATATGAATTATCTATCAGTATTAATATTTTATCAACTATAACATTGACTTCAGTTGAATCTGTCTATAAAAGCATTTTTTTTTTTTGGTCTAAAAATTTATTTATTTTGCATGGATTTCGAATTCGAAAAGAAATAGCAATTTTCGTTTCCATGCCAACTAACATGAATTCTCAAATTACACTTGTTAAAATTTGAAATCTAACATCAGTAGCAATCGGTTATTAAGATTATATACTTTGAATACATAGAAAATTGTATTTTGAATTACATTGAAAAATGCATCTCTACTGTCATATCATGACGAAATGCATCATTTTGTTTCCATGGCAACACAGCTTAGATGGTAGATTCCCAAACATGTCTCATTGTTATATGATAGTACTGTATCTAATGTA
Organism: Ostrea edulis; assembly: GCF_947568905.1. NCBI lineage: Eukaryota > Metazoa > Mollusca > Bivalvia > Ostreida > Ostreidae > Ostrea > Ostrea edulis. Next base: position 77,515,898 of record NC_079170.1, read on the forward strand.
TGTTGTACAATCATTTATAGATTTCAAGCTGAATGCGGGAATTTTTATCCATCATTCAAATTTGCCTCTAAATTAGCTTTTTCAGAATGTATCAAACAACCCTCTTTTCCAGACAGAATGAAAATATAACAGAATTATTCAAACCTTTTACTAAATATCAAACTAAATAATAAAAATGCTATATAGCATCATTTGATAATGATTAAATAAGAACTCAAACAGGTTAATCCAGTATAGTTGAATGAAAAATGTCATTTTTCATGCGAAAATTGACTCTTTTGTGACCTGAATGGCATGCACGTGTTACCATGGCAACAGAGTTGCATAGCAACCAAATTATGATGGTTTTACATTACTTATGCCAGATTAAGTCGATGTGGCAAATTTGAAAAAAAATCGGTGACAGTGCGTGCCGGACCCCTTATATAAATGTTTAAGTGGTTACAGAGAATGGCTCTTAATTGTCAAGAATTCCCAAACAATGTTGTGGTCAGCTTCTTCTATGCCCTCTTTATTAAATAATACTACATGCCTTTTTATAGCATGAAAGGTGAATACAATGAACAGTGGTCAATCTCATAACTCCTATAAGGTGTTTTTCAGCCTGTTAAACCTAAGCATAAAAACCTAAACATGATAATGAATTTACTAGCGTATGCCTTGCTAAGCACAGTTTGTTAATATCATTTATGTAAAGCGTAGGACCACAATGATAAGTACGCCCCCAATTTCCGGTGTAAGGGGGATAACTGCAGAGAAGCAGGTCATTATCTGACAAATCTTCATGAATATCTGATAAGTGCTGCTAGAAATATACCACCAAAATTGTGCCATCTTTATTGCGTTGCAAAGTTTTCTTGGCTTTGTTTTAATTAAATATCCTTATTTCAATAGTAGAGGCTATGTAAGGCGCATATTTAGAGGGGTAGGGGAGTTCAGAAACCTACCTCCACCCCGAATTTGGTAGAAAATAAATATACCATGCTATTCTTATGCACCCCCACTACTATAATAAGTGTTATTCCCGAGGATAAATTGGGGGGAAGTGTTCGCGTTGACCCAACCCCCTCGGCAAAAGAATCTGGGTTATCTTAAGTATACAAATGAACTGTTGCAACATCAACATATTCAGATTCTGTCTTATCAATTAAACTACGTCGACAGTTATTTAAAGTTTTATAACGCAAACAGAAGGAAAAGCCCTCATCCTAATCATGCACTACTATAAACGCACTATTTATGTAGTGTATATAAGAATATTTATATTGCAAATCACATTTTCCTCTATGAACCAACCAATTTCAGCACGCGACACAATCCGTTCACATTGACTATAAACGGATTATAAACTATCTTAAAGCACGCGACTGAGAGAGCGTAATGGTTTGAAAAAATAGAACATCTGTTACAAAGATCTCGCAGGTCACACCTTTGGATTAAGATTGTAAACTTAGGTGGATTATCATCCCAATCGTGCGGTCTCCTACCTCCTAAATACAGTGCACCTTGCAATGTTAATAAAAGACAGGGTGAGACGAAATGTGACTTCATGTCTGTATTGACGTACGCCACAATAACTACTGTGACAGAGGCTAGGAGTTCGTTTTACGCAACAAAAAAGAAGCAATGTAAACAAACGGTTTTTTAGTAAATGTATATAAATATAAGAAATGAACATCACTTAGCGTGATTCACAGAATTTGCCTCAAATCCAAATCCGTTCATACTGACCACGAACAGCTCAAAAAGTGATGTATATTTCTTAAATATACCCTAATACATTTCATTGCAAAATAGCTCACTTAAATCGTTTCATCATTTATGAATGTTACAATAACTAAAGTTAGCCATAATCCATGTGTATAAATAATATCTACTATTGTGATAAAAATGTTTGCATATAAATAATCAGTAATAGATACCATTCATGTAATACAACCCAAATAATGCTAATATCAAGAAGGTGTTTTTAGATTGCGTAGACGTATCGTCCTTGAACGTATAAACAATGTAAATAAAAACCGTTTTATCTCCTGCATCTAAAGAGTTATGAACGGAGGTAATCTGACCTTAAAACTGGCAACATATCGTGGATATAAATCTTGTTTATAAACAATTGACTCTCGTCTGTTGTTTTTTCCCCCGATAATTCTAGAACAAATACCATTGTATAAGCAAACTGCGTTAGTAAATCTTGATATGGTTGTAGATTTGTTATACAGTCCACTGCATTTACTACTTTTTAGACGGTGACTATTCATAGCCACTGTATTGTGCTATCGGCAACCCTAGCGGCAGAATTTTGCAGGCAAAAAAATCAAGAAAGTGGAGTTATTTTTATTATCAAAATTATATGTGTATGATTGTAGACAGTTTTGAAAAGCTTTTTCAATATTTTTTGCTTCATACGCAAAGATAATCCCCAAATACTAGTATGTTATATTACTCGATTGAACCTCCCGCAAAAAAGAAACAACCGTTAAAATGGTAATTCCAAGTAATTTGCGTAGATAGTTAAAATCGAATTGGAATCAATTAGTCAACGTTTATAACGGCAATTGTAATTGAAGTGAAATTAGCTGTAACTCTTCCAAAGTTCCACTTGTAAATTGAATTCAGTAACTACCATAAAAACTATATTTTTTAATGTATTATAACCAAGACATTATATGATGTGTGTGCGTGTGTGTATTTCATTATTATTATTATTATTTTAATATGCCATGAAACTGATTCTTATCCAGCATATTTATGGTATCTTGTGTATTCATATTTTATGTGTACAATCAGAATAGGTAGAGTTACAGATTATATACATGTGATGACGCCTTTTATATCATGGTGTTTTTAATGTTTTATTTATTGTCTATGTATTATGTGTATAAACTTCTGTAGAAAGGTATATATGCATTGTATAGCACCTTTGAGTGTACATGATGTATGAAAAGGGTGCTATATAAATATGGTATGATTATTATTATTAACGACAGTAGATAGTTTTGTGCGTGTGTTTTTGAGAAAACTTGTAATAAAGAAGTTCGACAAAATCAGACCGCACACTGTAGAATTTCAGTTTCTTTAAAACATTCTCCCCTATAAGGTCATAACCAACTTCTCAAGCAGCAATCGTCAGCTGATCCTCAGATAGAGAATGTGGATCTCGTGTGTAAAAGAAATTAGGAAAACTTTAGTTGTCTTTGTTGAATAGATATAGATTTTACGGTACTTATTGTGTAGACGTAATCACGCTAATTTTCTATAATCACTAATTTTCCCCAATATCTGTGCACAAAGTCGAACACCTTAAATTTTAGTCAAAATTGCTCAACACAAAAATAAAGATATAAAATTCTGGGAAACTGAAAATATATTTTGTTCACCGAGATAAATGATATGAAAAAGCATTGTAAATTCGTACATCGATTGTTTACCGACATTTTGGTTTTACTATGAAATCACATCTTAACATACAATTCTTTCTACGATTTAAATAGATAAAAGTATACAATTAGAATTGGCAATAATTGTTCGTTTTTGAGGACCCGATCTTCATTTTTTCCACAAGCACACAGAGGACTATCCATGATGTGACAATGGAATAAATGTTTGCTTAAATTGTACCAAAATCGTGTATGATCATTTACAACAGTTGGTACACAAGAATTTTTTTTTATAGATCTACGTTTAGGTAAATGCAATTTAGAGTGTGTATTATTGGGTATTTTTCAGCAGGAAATATATCTTAATGATAGGTTGGAGTAAAATTCTGGTCCATTTTATGCATTGTTTTTAGTCATGCTATTTTTGCGTCATTTCAAACTGACCCCATTCTATTTCCAAATAAAGAGATTATATCGATGCTTTTAAAGTTCCCCCTCTAACTAACATGCTGCAATGACTTGAAATGCTTCTAGTTAGTTTTGCACATTCATTTTGAATTTTACATCCTCCCAATACTCTGTTGGTTGAATATTATTTAATGTCCCACTCGAGACTGTTTCATTCATATGGAGACGTTACCATTGTCAGTGAAGGCCTAATGCTAGGCGCTTACGGCTTTTAAGCAGGGAAGGATCTTTGTCGTGCCACACCTGCTGTGAAACGGGGTCTTGGTGTTCAAAGTATCATCCGAAGGACCGCCCCATATAGTCGATTCTTACAATAAGCAAGGGGTATTGAGGATCTATTCTAACGCGGATCTCCACAGGACCCTATGCTCTGATCGAGTCTACCTTAGATAGATTTTTGATAACTCCTACATTCTATTAGTTTGAGAATTAGTGACTCAGGAATTATTGAATAATGTGTCATATGAAAATACTTTAAACACATGAAGAACTGTTTAAAGATGAAAATAAGTAATAATTTAGAATTTAAGATTATACATGAGAGAAAATAGGATAAATATTTACACAAAGTAAGAAACATACACCACTGAAATACGATGGGATTTGACTGAGTCAAAATGTTTTGAGAAATAAACATTCCATTGCCGTTGATTATTTACTTTTTAGTAGTTTTGAGGTTTCCATCATTGAGACTATACTTTAGAAAATAAAATATATTTTATTAACATATTAAGAATTATTGAACACTTTGAGAACTATTTGAACATGTGAGAACTACTCGTACATGTATTTGCGAATCTATGAACCTGAGAAATATTGTAATGATTGAAATAGAAGGAAATTATTTGAACATATGGGGATTTTTGAGAGGTTGATAAATCGTTATTGAGTTTACATGATTGAAATGTCATATGATTGAGAAGTTGACAGTTCATGTATAAATGAGATAATTTGATAAATCATACACAGGAACGAATCGCGACCAACACACTCTGTCTGAGTCAACATATATTCTGAAAACTCGAGAAATGCACATGAAAAATAACTCATTTGAAATTTGAAATTTCTTTTCAAAAACAGGTAATTAGATCATTAAACATGAAAGAATAGTTATCTTGACCTGTGATAAGAAAAATAACTTTGTTCTGAGTTTAACATTTAATTTTTGAGTGTCACAGTATGCAAAAATGATATGAATATTTGAAAATGGAAAGGCCATAGATTATAATGTCATTTTCCATTTTACAAGGTGATCATTTCTGAAATATTCCTTACAAGCTCGAAAGGAAAACAGTGCATGGATATGAGTTTCATGTTCCTCTATTCTCTTGAGAGAAAAAAGTGCTCATTTACAAGGCATAATTAATTACTTCAATTTTGAAAACTGCATTTTTAAACTATATGTACATGTTTCTGCTTTTGGATTGAATACATTATCTATGAATTCGTTTATGCTGCTTTAACATTATTGAATTATTTTTACAAAATGAATAACCATTAATGATTCCTTATTCAGGCAATTCTTTGTACTGTTTTAAGACACCACAGTTAAGCTTTTCGTACAGTGCGGCCATCGCGGATCCCGTATTAGACCGCGCTCCCCCCCCCCCCCCCCGCGGTATGTTAATCCTTCCCGCGCTATCACTCCGCGGGATTTCATCGCGGGGCAGATTTACACCGCCGCGTTGTGAAGTACCGTTATTTACCTGTTAGGACAAACTAAATGTACGATAGCTATTTCATTCGTCGGCAGAGAATGAGTACGGCTTGCTTATGGACAGCTATCTCGCATTACACAGTTACATACCGGTGTATTAAATAAATCATTTTAGAAAAAATGAAAAATAAAATCAGGGACCTACTAAAACCAGATATACTTAGGATTTATCATATTTAAAACACCTCCATTTTTTTTATTCTAAAAAAAAGAAAAAAACCAAAAGAAAAAACCAGCATTTAATTTTGTTTTTTATTAGTATTGTTATGCTACATTTAATGATAAGGATTAAGAGCTGTGTCCTAATATTTTTTACAGTGACAAAATAATACAAATAGATATACAAATGACCGTATACGAGTGTAAGATTAATATGTTCTGTCTGTTTTAATGGTGTTTGTGTAGATTTCGAGAATTGGTTAAATTTTTATTAGTAACAAAATATTATTTTGTATGTTTTAAGAATAAAAAAATGTAAATTTTATATTATGCTAAAGGAAAGATTTTTTGTTTTCTCATTTCAATCGAACATCGTTTATATGTACACCTGTTGGGTCCCTGCTGCACGTGTTCTTAAAACAACACACGGGGAGAAGACCCTGTGTGTATATGTTCAATGTGTCGAATACAGGATGTCAAAATGGTAATGTCTCTACTCCAGGGCATGCGATCTCCTTATCAGCTTACAATTACCTATACCCACCAAATTTTACCAATAATTAAACTAGGGTGTTTGTTTTTAATTCCTTCGTCAAGTGCTAGTTTCCTCGCTTACAACTTACTAATTCCTTTTATAACGGTACATATGAATGTCAGTATCATCAAAATTACTCTCTAATTGCATGTTAAATCAAAATTTAATATACGTTGTAGAGGAAGGCCATACATATACGAGAGGGGTGGCGTATACCCCAAAACTGTGTTTTACTTGTTATCTACTTTTTGGTATTATATTACCTCCTTTGAAATATGCATTGCGTTTTTTTCCCTCTCTCTCAGATGTTCAAAGCCCCCAAAATGTAATTAAAATTTGAGAATTTGGATCTAATTAATATTTTATTTTAATTAGATTGATGCTTTATTTGTATTGATCACCAAGCGGTGTTTGTGTGGCTAGTCTAATGTTGTCTTAGCAGTTTCACGGGTAGAGCGTGCGCTGATCGCGGTATGGGGCGTTGAAGCAGACAGGAAGTGTTATGTAACAGATATACACATACCCGAGACGTTCTCTACACAATGAAACCTGTTAAGTTAGGACGTCTTCACAATGTCTAGAAGAGAAAATGTACTGTGTTAGGTATAGCTATAGGGACACCTATATAATACTATCTTTCGAATTGGGGGGAAATGGTTTGGAGAGAATATTAATATATCTCTCTCGTTCTCTCTCTCTCTCTCTCTCTCTCTCTCTCTCTCTCTTTCTTTCTCTCTCTCTCTTTCTCTCTCTCTCTCTCTCTCTCTCTCTCTCTCTCTCTCTCTCTCTCTCTCTCTCTCTCTCTCTCTCTCTCATATTTTCTAAAGATTAGAATTTGCTTATGCAAGGTTTTCTTTTCCCAACTTTGATATAAATTTATGTTACCCATGTTTTGTTTTTAAATATTTGTACAAATACATTGTATAGCATTAAATTCCTGAAAAAGAATTGATATGTGATTAATACTGACAGGGATAATCAGTTTTCGTGAAGTTACCTTTGCCGTTTTACGGATAAAGCGTATATATATGCACTTGTATATGGTCATCTTCCGACATTGGTATATGGTAATCTACCCTTATATTGAATCTGTGGTTCGATAAAGGTAACATGAGAAGTTTTTGTAAAATGTGTTTTACAAGCGATGCATGCACATGTATATGGCAATTTAATGATTTATTTATAGTATTGCTGAACAAACGATCTGTTTTTAGTTTATGATCAGTATGTATATATGTGTATTTTTTTTTACGTTAACGAGAGATAACTCGCGTTTGTTGATGGCATTAATCATCTACAGGTGAGACCGCGGCGAGAACAGCGGGACAGCAGGGGAGCGCAGGATATGCAGGATTACCTGAGATATACCGCGGTAGCTCTATCCCGCGGGGGGAGCGAGGAAAATACGGGATCCGCGCTGACCGTACTGTAGCCCACGCCACTATCTTTCGGTACTATCATTACTTTGATTAAAAGCAATAGTATCCCCGGAAAACCAATATGATGAGCGAAAACAATAATAAAGGAGTTCTTTTTTAAAAAAGTTTAAGATATTTCCTACGAAACAGATTTTTCATAGCTGAACAATACATACCTAATAAAACACACATATTGTATTGTCAGAAATCAATTTACATATTAAACTATCTATATCATTATAAAATATCATCCACGCACTCAGTGTGTGCTAGGTTGTCTGTGCTAGATGTAAGTTTGTAGTATTTGTGCGATATATTTTAAATAATTCATTGTACACATTAGACAAGCTTTTAAAAAGCATTAATGATTACCCTTATCAGCATATAGCAACACAGGACTTACTGACTATTGATATTATGTACATGTATTATCAGCAAAATGTATCTTATTTTCATTGGTTTTATTTTATCAAAAGTACAAACTTTCTTTTACAATACTTTACATATAATTGCACATGCTGTTATTTTGAGATGGTGTTATGTCAGTGTTTAGTTTAATATGTGGTGAATGAAAATAATAATTCGAATTTTAAAACAAGAATGACAACACACGGTGGTGGGGGCTGTGTAGAGATTGTATTTCATATTAATTGAATGTTTGAATGTCAGATCAATGTTGTGTGATGATATCAGATATCGTGACACACACAGAAGTCGTGTAATCCTATCAGACGGTGCACGTCCTCCGAGGAAGAATGTTGTGTTTGGTGTTGTGCGTTGTATTTCTGTTTCATCCATTACTAACGGATTCTTCAGGAATTAAACCCCATGCCTTTGTCAAAAGTAAGAATATAAAAATCATATTTATAGCATTCTACATATACATACATTACATATACCAGGATGTGTATCGATAACTTTTAAAGATAATATATGATTGTATTTATATCAAACCATTTTAAATGAGTTCCATATACCACGATGTGTATGTATAACAAACTGAAATAATCGATAATATTCATTGTGATGAAATAATTAATTTCAAATTAGTTAAACTCGTTAAACCCATATTAGATCTACCTGGAATGTATCTAGGTATGTTTTTATTCGTATACATCTGCATAATCATATTTAAAAAATCTAAATTCTTCAATGTTAAGAAACAATTCAGAAGGAATAAAATTTGAAATGTTGCAATATGTGCTCTTTTCCTGAAATATTTTTCATTACACATCTTTTCTATCACACACTTTCTCACCCAACAGGTGAGGTTGGCTCTTTTCTGAAGCATGTGCCATGGAAACACACCGATATGTCCGCTTCTATCAGTGGTCCCATGATTTTGACTTTACAGTCCAAGTATAAGTTAGGCGGTGGTCTCGTTTTCAGAAAGAAATGTAAGTATATAGTTGACGACATTGTCAAGAATTAGACTTGCTGTTTAAGAAGCGATGTTTTATTGCACGTACATATGTGTACTATTTTTAATTAGAATGTAATCAATGAATCAATAATTACTATTCTTTAACGATAAAATATGTATCCACGAGATAAAAAAAATGGATGAAACAAGTAACTGTCGCAACATACTTCTGTGATTATATATATTCAGTCAAACACTACTGTTAATGAATACCGGTGGGTTTTATTTTTGGAGTACAAATATGGTGACAGTGCCAGTTTTCATTTTTCTAAAGTCAGATTTTACTTAGAGTTTGGCACAAATCCCAACCAGTCGAAATAAAGTATGCACTAAACATGCTTATTTCTAATGTAAGGATTAGATCTTCTCTGTGTGTATTTGTGTTGTCTTTAATCCATGGAACATGCAAACACCTTTAAACAGTCTACATCATGTCGATGCCCAACATTGCACTGTTCAAAATGAAGACTTCAAAGGATTAGCAATTCATTTCAAGATGAAGAATTGTAAATATTAATCACACTGAAAATTGTTCTAGAATAAACATATAATACGAGATGATTTATAACTTTCATCTGATATGGTCAATAAACATTATACTGGTATTAATGGGTTCATTTCTCATTTATAATCAAGCTCAGGGCACTGTTATGAACAATAAGAAGGGAATACATATTTGTTTGGAGATGAAAAACAATGCATTGTTTGCTTATATAACTGGAATTATTGTATTGTCCCATCACATAATGCAGCATGATAATGTATCGCTAAAATATTCAAACACTTGCTAGATCCTTTAATTAGTTATGATCAAATACGATTTTCCGAAGAAAAAATACAGTAGAATATGCTTTTGATAACTTCTTACTCCAAGGAATTAATATTGATAGATGAAAAATTTAAGCATTTTGATTGAAGATCTTTATGTTCCTCTCTGTCAAATCCCTTGAAAATGTCATATACTTTCCTCTGTATCACAATTAATATCCTGCACGATTCATTTAAGCTTGGACAAGGGTGGTAGACAAGAATATACATTATGATCTTTCATTTTACTGTTGTGTTCAGAAATATTTTCAATGAAAAAAAACAACCCCAAAACAAAAAACAACGAATGTTCAAGAAATTGAAATTGATAATAATTCGCACAATAAAGGGGCATGAGCACAATTTGAGCTACATATTTTAGAATTTTTTCTTTTTCCAGTTTAATGTTTAAAATGCTTGTTAATGGTCAACCAAACTTTGAATATCAGGTGTTGAGTTACAAGTAAGATACAGCATCCGCAATTCTTTGTTATGTAAATAAGGTTCGTGTCATGTTTTTGTTTACTTATAGATGTTTTAATAAAAAAAATAGCATGTTTAAAGCACAATGAGATATACCAATTACTAGAAACTGTTTAATATGCTTTAAATGAAACTTTTACTATTATATTTAACCTGCGTAAACAAAAACATGGTACGAGCCTTGTTTACATTACATGGAATTGTGAGCTGAATTCAAATTAAATCACGCATACCATAGTTAGTTTCTCATTTTTTAGGCATTTGAAGTGATTGGGTAGTTTTCTTTTATCTGGTTAAGACCCCTTTCTATATTTATGGTATCACAGAGTTCAAGGACAAATGGGGTTAGCCCCTGTGGTTAAAATAGGTAGTGCCAGTTCCATCACCAAACGCTCAGCACCAGGTTTGAACGTTAAGGGTTTTCAGAGATGACCTTAAAACGGATGTCCCGTGTCACAGTCGATGTGACACGCTAAAGAACCCTCATTGCTCAATGACCGTAAGTGTCGAGCAAAGGCCTAAATGAAGTCCTCCCCCGACCTTGGTAACGTCTCCATATGAGTGAAAAATTCTCGAGAGAGACGTTAAAAAATACACAGTCAATCAATATCCCTAAAGGTATCACGGTCGACAGGGGATGCTTACTCCTCCTAGGCACCTGATCCCACCTCTGGTGTGTCCAGGGGTCCGTGTTTGCCCAACCATCTATTTTGTATTCCTTGTAGGAGTTATGAGATTGATCACTGTTCGTTATCTTCATGAAATTATTTAACGAATCAATTTGTTAATGCTTCGTTCAAGCAAATGGCACTCTTACAGATGCGTCCCAGCTTTAGATCGTACCCCATACTTAAATGTATATCAACTGATTAGAAGCGGCATAGAAATATCATTATAGATAGACAATTTCATTAGAAACATTGTTTAACTTCGATGATTAAACCAATAATTGATTACAGGAATTGATTTAGATCTTCAGTTCTGCAAGCAATTGTAAGTTCAAACTAGCACTATGAAGTACTGAAAACAATTGGTGTCTTTTTATTATGCACAATACCTTGTAAAGGGTATGGATTATAGGAAAGGTGAAGGTAACGAACAGTGATTAATCTTACACCTCCCATAAAATTTACAAATTATACTTCGTCGGGTTTTTAGCTAAATGAAGTGAAGATAACGAACAATGATCAATATCATAACTCCTATAAGCAATACAAAATTAAAATTTGGGCAAACACGAACTTTTATGTAGCAATATTTAATTAGTGCTTGTGTATCGTACTATATCTCTCAAATGGTTTAATATGCGAACTAATATTCTGTGTAAGTTGAAGATAACGGAGATGACCATAAAACGGATGCCCCGTGTCATATTAAGTGTGACACGCTAAAGAACCTTCAATGTTCAATGGTTGTTGTAACTGCCGAGCATGGGTCTATATTTAAAGCCCTTCACCGGTATTGGTGACGTCTCCATACGAGTGAAAAGTCATCGAGAGGGATGTTAAACAGGATAAAATCAATCAATCAATCAATCAACAGAAAACTTTGCATGAAGAAGCAATACCACGATGTTACTCGGTCATCCTAACTTCAAATTTTGAGATGGTACACATTGTTTATTAATGTTGACGGTGGTATAACTATTGTGAAATTTTTACTGACATAACGCATTGCTTATGACTACCTCAATTCTTCTCTGTGCAGCTACACAAGTCATTTAGGGAACACTTCTATTTTAAATGACCTTCATTGACTGCAGAAAAAATCTCGAAAAGAGGTCGAGTAGTTTTTTGTGTATTTTTGCTCACCACGAATTAACGACAGACTATATCATGTAACGTATCTAACACTACGTCCCACTACGTTCTGTGCGCTCATAAGCGTCCGTGTTGTCAACAACTGCATTCATCACACAAACCCATAATGATATATTTTCAATTTTCTATGAGATTTTTGTGTTTCAGACTTCTTAATATTATCGTATTTTAATTTCTGTAAATTTTATCTGTACCTGATTCATATATTCGACGTAAAACGCCATAGGGTACGTTTGATATACATGCTAATATAAACCCTTACATTGCAGTTTGAAGAAAGAATTCAACGTTGCGCTGTCATCAACTTTGTCCATTTTAAAATGAAACACACACAAAAAAAAAAGAAAAAAAAATGATATGCATGCATTGATTTGTTAATATTTCTATTCTTCACTAAAAGTTCCCGAAAAGTACAAAGACTGCTCAGAAATTTTGAAAATGAAGCCACACAGGAAAAACAGAGACGGTGTATATACTATTTATCCCACTGAAGGAATGAAGAAAAAGGCGTTTTGTGATATGACAACAGAAGGAGGGGGATGGACGGTAAGTCAATTATTTATAGCTTTTTATGATTACATTAATTCTTCAAAATTACACAATGAATTATATCGCTTGAAGATAAACAACTAGCACAAGCCGGTAACGTATAATCGCCCAACATAAGTATTCGTTGCTGACCTGAAAATGGTGGTTGTTTGTATACATAAACTACTCAATAAGAACTACTCTCCTGATGTTGTCTTACCTTAATATTTAGTGAGATGACCTTTCAATTTAATAACTACTTCTAGCCGTATCAGAATTACAGCTCGTAACTCACAGATATAATTTACCAGTAGGTTTTCCCAAAATAGTTTGACTTCCGTAATCAGCTGATTTTGTGAATTGATGGAGTTAAGTTAGGTTTAAAATCAAAGTCCTGGAAATACTGAAAGACGAGGTCAAATTGTTCAATGTATAACTTTCAGAAATTGTGCAGTTATGCTAACATGACAATTCATATGGAAAATCTCCAGACAAATACTTCAATCAGACATAAGCCTTGGATTGCAGATTGAAGTACAACTTCCTGTTCGTGTCTTTGATACAAGAAAAGAAGTGTTCAAAATGGAAATTTTCTTGAAGTCTGTTCCTTTTTTATGGTTTTGAGGCCAAAACGAATATCTAATGGAATGCTTGTATTGTGGCCCCTAGTCTTGTGGCCAGTTTTGTTTAATCAATATGATCCAGAACTCGATATTCTTGGTTATCATTTCGCCGAGATAGTTCCTTCCTTATTAAAGACCCAACTTTAAGTTAACGACCCAAATTTTACCTGTGTCGCGATCAATGATAAGCCGCTGGCCAATCAAACTTTTAACAACAGAGCTTAGGTTGATTGACGTTTACAGAAACCGTGGTCTACAGCTACCCGAGAAAGATGTTTTGATAACAATCATGGTTAATGATGACCGGCAGTCTTCAGATCTCGAGGAAAGCCCCAGTCTACCTGAGTTTTGATAGCATTGACTCGCACCTAGAATATTTTAATTTCTAACGCCCCTTATATAACGCAATTTATCAACGTATTTTCTCTCTCCATCTTTATGCATGTATTATAGATTAAACAATCAGAAATCAAACAATAATAATAATAAAAAAACCAAACAAACATAAGTTATTGGAATATTTTCTATTAATGATTTATTGTTGCTTTATATGTATAAAAACATGAACAATTCTTTATTGGCGCAGCACATCAAGATGTATAATGGTTATATTGCTCATGCGTAAAACTGTTATAGTAGTTGAAAAAATGCTTCTGTTTGAGATACCACATGCATTATAAATTACACAATCAGAAATCAAACAATAGTAAAAAAGCATAGATAAGTTATTGAGATATTTCTATTTATAATTTATCACGGCTTTATATTTAGAAAGAGAGAGAGAGAGAGAGAGAGAGAGAGAGAGAGAGAGAGATAGAGAGAGAGTTACTGAGATATTTCTATTTATAATTTATCACGGCTTTATATTTAGAGAGAGAGAGAGTTATTGAGATATTTGTATTTATAATTTATCACGGTTTTTTATTTATAAAGAGAGAGAGAGAGAGAGAGAGAGAGAGAGAGAGAGAGAGAGAGAGAGAGAGAGAGAGAGAGAGAGAGAGAGAGAGAGAGATAAGAGAGATAGAGAGTTACTGAGATATTTCTATTTATAATTTATCACGGCTTTATATTTAGAGAGAGATAGAGACTTATTGAGATATTTCTATTTATAATTTATCACGGTTTTATATTTATAAAGAGAGAGAGAGAGAGATAAAGAGAGAGAGAGTGAGTGAGAGAGAGAGAGAGAGAGAGAGAGAGAGAGAGAGAGAGAGAGAGAGAGAGAGAGAGAGAGATGTAAAACTGCAGCAATATTATAGATGAAATAATATGGCAATAATGTTGCATACGTATAACAATAATTACTCATTAATCAATGATTGAGAGTAAGGGAGAGAGAAAAAGGGGGTAGACTAGCTATGTGTCAGCTTCTGTTTGGGATACCATCGTTACACAAACACTACGTCCACAGAAACCCTAAAGAGAGAGAGAGGAGGGGGTGTAGACTTCGTGTCAGCTTCTGTTTGGGATGGCATCGCAATACAAAATATACGTCCACAGAAACCCTAAAGAGAGAGAGAGAGAGAGTGCGAGAGAGAGAGAGTGCGAGAGAGAGAGAGAGAGAGAGAGAGAGAGAGAGAGAGAGAGAGAGAGAGAGAGAGATAAAGAGAGAGAGAGAGAGGAGGGGGTAGACTTCGTGTGAGCTTCTGTTTTGGATACCACGATTATGCAAACACTACAGCTACAGAAACCCTACCGCTGGCCCATATTGATGGGGTATCTTCATTTGGTTGTACATGTACACAGATCTACTTGGATTTATTCATTCTCTCGAAACACGGATATTTTACCTACTACACCCACGACACGGCGAACTCCCAGGACACCAGGAAGTGCCCGGAAACGCCGGGTAATATTATGTTTAGGAAATTATTGACATACGATATATAAAAATTTAATTAGAAGTTTTAAAAAACAAAGGTTTAGAAATGGGCTAAACCTGTCATTTGCAATACATAAACATGACCAAGTTTGAAGGTTTACGGGAAATGGAAATGCGGTATGCATGTAGGTAGAAATTTTAATTATTTTTGTTTTGCACAAATCAAGACACTAAGCATAATTTGTAATAACCTGAGACATTTCCTGTGTATATCATAAAAATATACACAACAACCGATCTCTTGGCCAGGTAAATTCCAGGTGAATAACATTGACCATGAATAAGCTCCGCCCACATTCAGTGATCCGTGAAGCAACCGTACGGTGTTTTTTATTGGGGGGGGGGGGGGGGTCTTTAAACCTCAATATTCTTGGTTTGTATCTTATAGTGAGGGTAACCCTTTTAACTTGTGCACTTAGATCTTCAGCTATTCATAGTTAAATGAGGTGCTGAACTCTTGTGAAAAAGCATGAATGCTATAATAATGTAAATGAAAAGAAATCTCGATAAAGGTATGGAACACAGTTTAATATGTCAACAGAACAGAAAGATAATATATGATAGGTTCACATATGACAGTATATGTTTTATACCTTATTTTTTATGGACCAACATAATGAAACCAAATGTTAAAGATAAGATTGATAATGGCATACTTTGGAATTGCACAATACAACCTGCCAATAACACATGGAAGGTTAAAATCAAGTGGATATATAAACACTCCAATTCTTTCTTTAGTAAAGGAAATTTTCTAAACTACTAAAACGGTAAAAAAGAACATGTAAATTGTAAACATTGTAACAACATTGGCAACATAGTAATTTCAAAGCTTTTGACACACTTTGGGCTAGAAGTTTTTTATGCAATGGAAACTATTTACATGTTACAGTCCAACATAAATAAACAAGTCCACAAGCCGAACAACTGTCTTTTTAAGTTAAACAATATGACATGAAGTGTTGCAAATTTAGGCATTTTAGATTATTATGCATATGTCATTATTTGGACAATTAAAAATTGTAAAAGCATTACTGTTGAATTGTCATAACATCGATGTAGAACAGTGAACTATGATTGTGTAAAGAATATAATATTGTTGCTATGTGAGATTTTGAATTAATAATACAGACTGATGCCTGATCAGGGTTAAATAAATTGGAATGCTGGGTTTTCATCGCTATTTTCAATATAACAGAAAAGGTTATAATGAAATGGACATGTACACACTCCAAACTTGTATAAAACAAGATATGTTTGTGAAACACAAAACGCCCCCGATAATGGCCAATTCCAAAAATGGCCAAAGTCACAAAGACGAATATCTTGGTACCAGTAGAAAGATCTTGTCACAAAAAATGCTCAAGTGCAATATGAAAGTTGTAATATTTATTATTTAGAAGTTAAGACAAATGTCAATCTTTTTAAAAGTTGGTCAAATGCACATGTGAAATATCAAAGCTCTATCACTTACTGTTCAAAAGTTATTACCATAGTTAAAATTTTCAAAAAGTAGGTCAAAATCCAAGGTCAAATGGTAAAAAATGTTGGTACCCACAAACAGGTCTTGTCACAAGAAATACTCCTATGAAATATCAAAGCTCTAGGTCTTACTGTTCAAAAGTTATTGGCAGGGTTAAAGTTTTTTAAAAAGTAGATCAAACTCCAAGGTCGAGGTCATAAGGTAAAAAATTGTTGATACCCATGGAAAGGTCTTCCCATAAAGAATATTCATGTTAAATATCATTTACTGTTCAAAAGTTATTAGCAAGGTTAAAGTTTTCAAAAAGTAGGTTAAACTCCAAGGTCAAGGTCACAGGATCAAAAATGTTCTACCCACAAAAAGGTATTGTCACAAGAAATACTCAAATGAGATGTCAGAAATCTAGCTCTTATTGTTCAAACGTTATTGCAAGATTAGAGTTTTTAAAAAAGTAAATTAAACTTCAAGGTGGAGGTCACAGGGTAAAAAATATTGATACCCATGGAAAGGTCCTGTCATAAGAAATACTCATGTGAAATATCAAAGCTCTATCTATTACTGTTCAAAAGTTATTAGCAAAGTTAAAGTTTCAGACAGAATTACAGAATGACAAACAGGACAAAAACAATATTCCCCCTGATCTTCGATCTCGGGGGTATAGGAATAGTTTCTAAACTACTAGAACTGTAAATATATACATGTAAATTGTAAACATTTTCACAAATTATTTACATAATTTAAAAATTTTTGACACACATTAGGACTAGAAGTTTCCTGGGCAATGAAAGATATATATATATATATATATATGTGATAGTCAATCATAAATATACAAGTCCACACGCCAGGCATTTTTTAAAAATAATATAATATAAAGAACTGTAAATTATATAATTTCAAAATATTAAGCATCAAAGATGCGTATGGTCGAGTTGCAGTTTGGAAAATGATGCAAGCTTGCATTCACGAAGTAAAAACATGCACGTATTGTATATAGGTTATAAGTATGAACTTTTGAATAGTCGCAATAGGTATTTAATGTGATAATGACATCGACCTTTGGATTTCAAAAACAACATGAATCTTGAATGCCATCAGTATTTGAAGTCTGATAAACATGCACCAGCAAGTACCATGTATCATGTATGAAAGCTAGAGGCAAGCTCAAATCTACAGTATATAGTGAAAAAGAGACTTTGACCTTTTGATCCCAAAATCGATAAGAAAAACGTCCAAAAAAACTCACCTGTATAGTTGTCGGGGGTAATAGTGTTGGCTTGCATTAAAACTATTTTTTCTGCGTGCATATAATAAATATTACGACAAACTCCGGATACATTTGCATATTCTTGGTTTCTTCCGTAAAAAGGCCGCATGTAAACAAAGTAAGAATATTTGCTCATGGAAACTGCAATCGTTTCTGTTTGAAAGATAATTCAAATTCATTTTATAAATCAATGAAAAATAAAAAGATTGCTTTGTTTTTTTTCTAATATTAATCTTATATTTTTCAAATATGTGTACAAAATGATCAGCGCAATTTATGCACTCTTTTCTTCCACGTAGATTCAATTCATGTGTTCTCCGCACGGCTTCCGTTTTGAGGCCTCGACTGACAGTAAACTAATAGACGGGGTCACGTGATCCCGTCTAAAAATCATCGTAACTTTACGACACCCTATTTTTTTTTCGCAAGTTACTGTCTGTCAACTATTAAACTAAAAATTGCTGCTTTCATGCTGTTTGGTGTTCCCATTTTTTTTTTTTAGAGAAAATGAAAACAAACCCCAGCGTCTTCATTAAAATGTTCAAGACGAAAGCGAAGTTGAACGCTAGACGTTTTTCGAAAGCACGTAATCTTCACTTGACAGACAAAATAAAGAAAGTACATTGGGAATATTCCAGATGTCTACGTCCAAGAATACTTTTTAGGATACCACAGGCACATTTTGACACGGGGGAATCTCCACACAAAAAATTATGAAATATGTGACGTCATGGTCTTTCGCTTTGACATCATAATGCAAATGATAAAGTGGCAGATATGATATTAAAGAAATTGTTACAGAAAGTTCAAACCGCATCTAAAATTGGAATAGCAACCGCTATCTTGTGGTCTTCAATTTCAACCCCCCGTGCATTGAATGGTAAGGATTGATGATGCAATGAACCTGAGCAGTTAACAAACGACCATCCCCCCTTCTTCGTGCATTATTTGAAGCTTAGGGAATGTTTTATTTTTGTACAATAATTTTATGCCATTGTGATGTAAATTTGTTTTTCGGCTTCCCTCCACCACTTTGAAAAACGCTTTTATATATCTAGACCCTAAAATTGAGCCATGTTACTTTAAATACTGGCAACATATGTTACCAAAAGCTTGACACCAAATGCTTATGATCAGCTAGATCAATTCTAGGCTTCTGAATGAGTCTCAGTGTATCCTTACAAAAACCAGGGGATATATCCTAACACGTGGTAATATTTAACCATTGCATTAGATGTTCGGATGTTGTACAATATGGTATTGTTCTAATTTATTCTTTGAACAATACACCAACGCTACACTAGGATTATAAAACATTTATAGAATTTCAGGATTATCACAGCCTTGTTATCGATCCCTGTTTATATGCATTCAATAGGGGGCAGGCGAGGGTCAGAATGACAATCCATGTGCTTGAAAGAAAATGAATAGTTATTTGAATCTACGTATAGGGGTAGGGGTACATAAGATTTACTCCTCCAGTTGGTACAACATAGATATATTTGCCTTTTCCCAATGTAAGTGTACTTCTACTTTTAGAATTCTAGGGCGGGCTTGTTCTCTCTCTACACCGACAATAAAGTGTACATCTTTCTGTGGTGTACACTTTTTCTTGTTCACTGTCTGCACCCTGTACAGCGCAATTGCATTGGTAAATGCACCGAAAAGTTCAATATGGCTGGAAAATGGCGGAACTGAAAATTTGCAGATTTTTCTCTCCGAATATATGCACATATTAAGAGGATACTTCCAATGTATTATAGTTATGTCAATTCACCTATAGATTTATGCATTTAGAAAATAATAGTTTAAAATGTATTTAAAGAATATCTGAAAACTATTTATATTTCACATGCAATCATGAAAAACACAAGTTTGGCGACTAAAATCACCAAATATTTTTTAAGGATGACCTTGTATTTTTAGATGTATGTTAAAATTATACGGTGTAGGTATTAATAGATGTACATTAAAACATATTGTTCTACAAAAATATTCTTAGATTCTGGTAAAGATTATTTGATAATCTATGTGCATTATAATCGTTAATTATCCATTAAGCATCTCCTTAGTTGTGGAAGGCCAATATTGAATATGCATGAACCTTGTATATCCTAATGCTCCTTTGTGGACCCACATTGGTTGAATAAATATTCTAATTGTGATATGTGCTATGAAATATTGAAAGCGAACGTAACAAATGTGCTTGCGCATCGTCGGATCGTATGTTAAGAATATTTCGTAAGTTAAGTCTACGATGTAAACTTATGAACACGTTAGTAAAAGAGATGTGTCGTATCTTAAGTTAAAGCTTACGAAATTCTTAAGTCAGAATTTGTTTCAGTAAGATGAGAAGTTTAGTACAATTTATGGGTACATTGGTGCTTCCCTTTCTCGTAAATATAGTAATCATCAAGGATAATGATCATGATTCAAAGTCATGACAGATATTGAAATAGTATTGGGTTTCAAAAAGAAACAGATGTGAACTTCTTTTCTATTAATAAATTATGTAAAAATCACCGGTGCCTGTTTTATTTTCTTTTGATAAAATGTGTAAAAAATCAAGAGTGCCTGTTTTATTCCAAATTAAATCGTTGACAAAACCACGCCAAACAAAATTATGTCCAGAAACAACTTGCCAAAAGAGTTGGAAATGCACCCGAAAGTGTCGCTTCAGTTTTTGTTGACTACTTTACAATTGTGAACGTGTCCGGAAAAAAATGAAATCTATGACAATTAATTTTACAACATTGCCACTTGAGACTACAAATAAAAAAGCTCAGAATTTTGTCGATCACCCCAGGTGGATATATTTTTAAAAAAAAAAAGAAAGTGGTCGACTCCATAACACTATTAAAATAAAATAAAAAACCTGTGTACGATAAAATTCAATCCGAACATTTGATTCATGGAAAAAATGTATTATCAAAATATCTAGGTATCATTCAAAAGTATAATCAAACTAGGTAAAATTCCCTCTGAATGTAAACAAAGTTTGAACGAAAGGTGAAGACAACGAACAGTGATCAATCTAATAATTCCTACATACAATACAAAATAAAGAATTGCGCAAACACTGATCCCTGTACATACCAGAGGTGGTATCAGGTGCCTTACAATATAGAAATTACTTGATGACTTCAATATAGAAAATATATTTACTAAAACCACCAGACGTCGTATTATTATAGCGTCAGTCTTATATATGTTAAATTGAATATCATAGTCCTGGAAATGGATATTTGTAGTTCATCATATTTGATCCAATATCAGCAAAGTTCCAAAATATTCCACCTGTCCTAACAAATGGATTCCAATTGCATATTTTCGGCGAATTTTTTTTATCGTCATGTTAACTATATTACGTCTTGATTGTCATTATAAATGCGGATTGTTTGGCAAAGGAGCAATTACTGTCATGATTTTGATGCAGCCATGGCAAGAGCGTGGTCCAGTGTTCAAACTCATAATCTCACGGTTATAAAACGAACAATTTACATTGCTCTACTGGCATACATCATGTCTAATTTATTGCTCCATTTATTTTTCAGGTGATACAAAGAAGAATGGATGGAACCACTAACTTTCAAAACAAAAAATGGAAAGATTTTGCGGAAGGATTTGGTCGTCCGGATCACGAATACTGGCTTGGTTAATGTTTAATTTTTGTAGGGTGAAAATTATGTTTACATAGTTTAATCAAAGTACTTGAATATACTTATGTTTACAGACCCTTTTTAAGCGTACTACTACCTCTCAAAAGAATTATGTTCATCGTTCCGAGAAAACCATTTAGCGTTCCATTCAAACCGTTCAGTGTTCCTTGCAAATCGTTGAGTGTTCCTTGCTAATCGTTCAGTGTTCCTTGTGAATCATTCAATGTTGCTTGCAAATAGTTCATTATTCCGCGCAACTCGGTCAGTGTTCTTAGTAAACCGTTATACGTTCCCTTTGATGCAAGGTCGTCAGCTAATAAAACTCCACAAACAGCGTGATCACTGCATGATCGTTATTACGATCTAGTTTGCCAATACAACCTATCATTGAGCCAAAAGTTAATGTTGTCTGACGTGTTTCATACCATTTCTTAGGCTGTTCTTGGCACATTGATTTTCACTACGGATGACACCTTTTGTCTGATCAAGATTTATTGTTCACGGCGGGTGTGACCGGTCAACAGGGGATGCTAACTCCTCCTAGGCACCTGACCCCACCTCTAGTGTGTCCAGGGGTCCATGTTTGTCCGACTCTCTATTTGGTATTGCTTGTAAGACCTATACAATTGATCTCTGTTCATTTTCTCCACTTTTCATGCTTAAATGGTAGACAAGGTGTTAAGCTGACTAGCATATACATGTACCGTTTCTCCCTTCCCAACATTTCAGGGACACTACTAGAGGATTTTAACAACGCTTCAGGGTTTATTTTTCCCGCGGGTAAAAACTTTTGTGATTTTATGAATCATTCAGATACAGGTAATTATAGCGTTCATCGTCCCGGGTAAATCGTGCAGCTTATCGTGTAAACTATTCAACGTCCGTTTCGGGTCCGTGCTAGTAATGTAGCAGCATGGTTAAGGGTCTGTAAATAAAGGTAGGAGGAATGGAATAGAAGTTTTATTTTTATCTTGGTTTCTTCATTTCTAAGTTTTTTTCGAGGATAATATATCCCGTGTATATATATATCATTTGATTTATAACTCTTGCTTATCTCTTCAAAAATACTCTTAAATATTTGGAAATTTTATAACACGTATTGAAAGAAAATATAGAGTTTCAAATCGTAGTTGAAAAGGAAGAAGTGCACCACATCATACTGTACAAACAAAAATAGAATATTAAAAAATGTTTTGTTTACAAACATGAAATATTACGAAAATTCATTAAGTTACTGATTGATCACTGTTCGTTATTTTCAGCTTTCTTTAGTTACGTACTTTTGCAACAAAATGTTAGGTATGATGCATGTCTATATCTTCATACATCAAATCTGGATGTCGTGATTTTTTGAAAATTCGTTCAGGTAACAATGCCATACATGCTATTACAAAACGTGGGAAAATGAAACTAAGAATAGACATGAAGAGGTTCAACGGGGAACGAGGAATTGCACAATACTCGACGTTTGTTGTTGGAAGTAAATCACATAAGTACAAGCTGAAAGTATCGGGATTCCGTGGATCTTTCGGAATGAGTACGTATTTAATGTTATGATATCTCTAGTTCCATAAATCAATGAATATCGTGACTGTTGATAAAAAAGTACTGCGGGAAAAATTAACTGATGTGTTTCTAGAATACATTGTGATATCGTTTACCTGATCAGGATATGGGGCTCACGGCGGGTGTGACCGGTCAATAGGGGATGCTTACTCCACCTAGGCACCTGATCCCACCTCTGGTGTGTCCAGGGGTCCGTGTTTGCCCAACTATCTATTTTGTATTGATTGTAGGAGTTATGAGATTGATCACTGTTCGTTATCTTCACCTTATTTTAAAGAACCATGGTATTGAAAGTGTTTTTATTTACATGTAGCATGTACAATTTGGGATAGACTTTTCAAACATGATAATTTAACATATCATGTCTTCTACATGTACTTTTGACATAAAGAAAACCTAGGTTTTTTTTTTCATTTCCCGTGATAAATTGCATTCGTAACACATTCTTGCCTACATCCTTCATATAGAAGTGTCTATATCTGCTCCTCAACTGATACTCATGGTCAATGCGTACTGACGTAGGTACATCTGTAAATTATTTATATTATCAATACTTTATAAGAAATGCACTTATTTATTCACAGGGGATTCCCTTGCTTATCATGATGGGATGAAATTCACCACAATAGACAGTGATAACGACTGATGGGGCGGTAACTGTGCCTCATCGTATGGAAATGGATGGTGGTTTAAATCATGTCATTTTAGTAATCTTAATGGTCTATACTATAAAAAACCATCATCCAGTAGCAAAGGAATTGTCTGGTATCTCTGGGGTCACAAGAGCACCTATGGTTCTTTGAAATCGTCAAAAATGATGATCAAACCAAAGACCTAAATGTGATTGAACATGTTCAGTGCTGATCAATAAATTCTTAGAAATTAAACCACTTAGATAGTTATTCGTATTTGATTAAACCTTAGACTTTGTATGCTATATGTACTGCAATGTACTCTTACATGATTTTATATATATATATATATATATATATATATATATATATATATATATATATACATATATATATATATATATAAAGCACAAACAAACAATTATAACACCCAATCTTACGTTTTACCCCTAGGATCTAAACGATACATGTGAAAATCAATTAATTAATATATAAAGCACTAAATAATCACAACTAGGTACTGAAAATTTTCGCCCCAGCCCGGGGTCGAACCAGGGACGTACGGCACCCACCGCCTAGCAAGATTGTCAAACCAGTGCGTAAGTCCACTCGGCCACAACGACTTCCATTGATATATATATAAAGCACTGAAGAACCAACAACATTCTGTATCCAAAACTGTCGGATCTATATTAAATAGATACAATGGTCAGGGAAAATAATTATATAAAGCACTAGAATGACCAACGACATGAACAATTGGAATTGTCAAAGGACTAAGACCATGTTTAGCTATATCGGCCCTGTGGTGTGTTAAAAAATAAAGCAGAATGAATTGAAATAAAATTGTTATCATTTGATAATATAATCTTTATACCATCGCGACGTGCTAAGATTTCCCCACCAAAACGTCAGCTTGTGGAATTCTATACAAGACAAAACCGGTATCGGTCTGGTTTTCTGCAGAAATCTCCACTTTTTTCAAATTTAGTCATATAATTCATATAAAACACGACCTTCGATCCAGAAACTGACTGTAGTCTATCAAAATCTATCAATACAAATAAATTTTGCACGAACGATTTTTTGGATCGAAAGGTGTGCTGTTGATGAATATCAACTTTGAATTAAATCGAGAGCAGTCCGGAATTATTTATTTTTGTGAGAGTTGTGGGTATTTTATTAATTATGTTGCTTTGAAAAATTAAAACAACATGCTTATGTAGAGTCTACATCATTTCCATGCAGAATACACCCCTATGTGGTGTTTTTATCATAAGTTTGTGCAGGAATTCTAAAAGCTATAGAATTTTGATGCGTAAACAAACGAATCTGCTGTCCGACAAATCGGACCTTCAATGCTATAGAAAGTTTTTATTTAGACGACACCAACAGAATTACTAAGATCAAAATGAAAAGAATTTATAGAACATGCATTGATATAACTAAAACTATTGCCGATATATCGAAAGTATAACGTTAACTAGGGCAAGTAAACATATGAAGGATTTTTAAGCGTTTGACGTCATAGACGTCGTGGCTTAGTGGTAGAGAGCCCGTCCTTCAATCGGGAGATCCGGGTTCAATTCCTACCCGTGTCAGTATTTTTTTTTTAAATCATACTGTTAACTACATTTTTCTTGGCGTTATTGAAAAATTAATTTCTTTCAAGACACTGAAGATGAAATTATACCTGAATACAAATAAAAATAGCAATCACAGAACACCAAGAAAATATGCAAGGATTACAGATTACATTTTTTAAAATTCATTGAAAAAAACCAAACCAAAATACTTTATTTTCGGACTTGATTTTATTTCAAAGAATGAACCAGCAAAAGATAATGGAAAGGAAAGTTTTTCCAATGCATCTAATGTACAGAAGAAAAGTCAGAAAAAATGTGAATCCATTAGCTATTCGTCATTTCCTGCAGAGTAAGAACTTTCTTGTTGAAACCACCACATGCTATATTGTGTAGCAAGTGTAGACATGTGTGTCAGTAAATTCACATCCAACAAAATTGTCACCACCAATCTCGGCCACTTCCTGAGACAAAGTCTCTACAGAGAATTTAAATACCTCTCGACAGAACCAGGCCTGGGGTAATGGTAATTAAATGACAACCAGTTTCAATGTAATGGGGGTGTAATGGACCATTTTTGCATTACAAGTAATGGTAATGTAATGCATACTGTACTGCACATTATTTTTCATTACATTTACACTACTTCAAATATTTGATGATATTTCGAAGATTTAGAATAATTCATTTTATTAGTGATTGACTGAAGCATTTGAAACATTGATGACAATCAAATGCAATGAATAACTTAATAGATATGTTTCCTAACATTGCTGAATATTTTGTGTACTTATGTTAATGTATAATTAAAAATCATAATACAGAAATAATTTTTCTGCCATTTCTTTAATATCTGACAGTATGTTATGTAAATGTGTAATGTAAATTCACTCTCAAGTAATGTAATACATTATATTTCAAAATAGGAGTAATGGTAATGTGAAATTTTCTAGGTAATGTAAGGCGTTACATTGCTATGTAATTGACCTCAAGCCTGGATAGAACACCTTCTCATGCATATATGCAAGTGCCTTGGACCCCAACTTGTCATTTCCTCTTTTGCAAGATTTTCAGCATTTCTTCATAGAGATCAAAATTCCAACTGCAAGGTGTCCAAGATGATGAATTCAGACCTGACCAGTGTTTTTGACAATTTGATAACTTTTGACTCTACACTTTTCATCATTCAAAAAGTACATTATGACATTCATAATTCAACATGCAGATTTTCATTTGAATCATCAAATATGAATTCTTCCAAATAATACCCCCCCCAAAAAAAAACACTTTAAAAACCTCCACAGGTATATTTCAAATGACATAGACGTGCCATGGGTTAATAAGGGTTAAACTTTAGAGTCGACATGTTTCTTCCAAGCAATATAGTCTTGTTTGGATCCAGTTTTTCCAGTTCTGATATAACTGCCTGATACTGTACAATGTAGGTGTCAATCTGGTCCCCCTATTGTGGGAATCTGTTTCCACATAACTGCTGTATAATCTGGTACCTTGCTATTGGCAGGCACAACAAGGAAGCTATTCCTTCAGTGATGTCCAACACTTATCCGCATGTGTCACTGATGCCACTATCATTGATGAATCTGATGGCAGTGATGATAGCATTATTGAGGAGTAGGAATATGGATTCTTGTCAATCTGATTCATGTCACCCTTGCCATCAATTTTTGCTGTACATATTATATCATCCTGAAATTCAAATTACTCCAGTATTATATCATTATCAAAACTATATCATAAATGAAAGGTGAAGATAACAAACAGTGATCAATCTCATAACTCCTACAAGCAATACAAAATAGATAGTTGGGCAAACACGAACCCCTGTATTATAATATTCATATAGAAGTTGTACTTTCATGCCCTCATGTATTTTCATTGATACAGAATTCAGAAAAATTACATTTATGTATTCGGTGGGAGATTAACATGTCTCCAACTAAACAATAGAGGACAGTTTAGCTACATGTACATTTCTGCATAAATAATTATATACACAAACATTTCATTTGAATTTGATTCCCCGTCTAATAATTTTTGTTGTAGCTAATGTTGATATATTACATGTATCTTACTTCACAATTATCAGCAAATTCACAAAATATTTTTATCTTTCATGCTCTTTCTTGTGGTAGATGTATGGAAAAATTTAATATTCAATAATATAAAGGAGATAAGCTAAATAAAAAATATATGCTTAAATCATGGTAGCTAGTACCCATGAAATTCAACATTCTCTGAGTGATTCTATATCTAATCCCAATGCAGGCATGTAAGTTGTAAGTGTAATTGTTGAAATTAAGTTTGACATGTTTACAATTTATCTTGAAATAAGGCATATTTAAATTATAAAACCAAACTGTTCTTATGATTTTCCTGGCTTAATGGTGCTTTTAAGTATTTAAAAATTATTGAATGTAAAAATCATTCCGACTTCTCTAATCCATGTTTCCGCGTAAGGCCAAAAAATATATATATGTTAATTGGTTTCCACTTTCCCGACCTACCCTAATTAAAAATTTCTGTTGACCCTAACACATTTTTTTCTATTCTCACAGATTTTGCAAATGTCATCACTACAACAAGAATATATTTATTGACTTATGAAGTTATTTATTATGCACTAAAACCAGACAGATTCCAAACCACAGAAACAGTTTTTGTTTACAGTAAATTGAAGAAATGTATCGATTCATCATATAACTTTTATTTGATTACTAAATAATCACTAAGTTAAGTTTAAACATAGTAGAACACTAGAATACCAAATCGTTCGAAAACTATTCAACCTATAACCCCCCACAGGTCTACATGCTACCCCAGAAACATATACCATTATGGAAATATACATCTATATACAATTATATGTCTCTTTAACCTATACAAATACTTTTTAGACCATACAATGATACATGGAAAGTTCAAAGTGTGAAGTGAGTCAAACATCATGTAAGAAAATTCAAATAGACCCGAGAAGGTCATGCACTTGGAATTGAAAATGGCATGATCGTGAAACAGCTGATTTTTCTGATCAGCTGATATACATACAATTTTAAATCTTAACAATATATAATTATAATAGATAAACAATAAATATATGTTGACAACAGTTAACAGATTTGTTGTGGGATTTCCAACAGCCCAATGCGTGAATATTATGTGTTTGTCAACACACCACAGGCGCACCATACTATTCGTTCCATGCGACTTGTTTATTATTTTTAAGAGCAATTGGTACACCTATTTGGTTATACAGTTTAACGAGTAGAGGTGAAGTATATTCATATTTCTAAAACTTACGTTGAAATGCGATGAGTACATCCTCTGCAACTTCCACGAACAGCACAAACAGGCTAACGGCGCGGCGTGTGAAAATGGCCGAATGAAGGATTGAAAAATATGGTGTGCCATTCGGGGCTATAAGTAAAATAACCTTATTGCGTATTTTGAAAGAAAATTTCTTTTTCAAGATCTTATTATATATTAAACCGCTCATTGCATAATTATGTTTTACAATACGTTACCACTTCTAATAATATATAGCGACGTTGTATGACGCAATCTTAAAAAGTAGAGCAAATTATAGGATTTATACTAGTAATGTAAACCTAAAAATAGTGTTCTTTCACGAACTCTACATATAAAAACCAGTACATTATAGGAAAAGAACATGTTAGAGAATATTTCTAACAAAAAATTATTCACTTAGGACGTTAGGCCGAATTTTGATAAACATGGTCTTAGTCCTTTTAGGGACAACCTGTCCCTTCGTCAGGACGTGAAATGATTACATTATGGAGAAAACACAAATATGATTAACAATAAGCACTAAAGCTACACTACAAAACTAGCTAAACACTTTTGCAGCGGATTACATGTTGCAGGCTTTGTTATTGACTCAAAAAAGAATAACAATCAGGGTGTCTGGTCACCGTGGTATCAGTCGGTAAAGTGTGAAATTAATTAATGGAAGAACTAACTTGGCCGATCAAAAGGTGAAACAGCTAATTCGTACATCGTGGTATTCTCCCTTAGATCAAACTATTGAAAATCTAAATTTTAGATAATAGTAAGTGAAATTGGCGTAATGTCTAAGCTATTGGTTACTTGTAAAAAACTAAAAATGGAACTTGTTGATGATGAGTGCCAACGACGTTGGCAGTGCTGGTACTGCTATGCATCCAGTTGGTGAAGCAAGGCGATGTATCGTTGGTAATATGAGGCGGTACGCAGATATCTTAAGAGAAATAAAGTTATGAGAAATAAACCGTTGTCGTTTATCAGAGGGAGAATAACATTGTTATATCAAAAATAGGTTTAGCCAATGTTCATTCTGGCAAAGTCAATAATTTTGTTCATGCCGTTAGGACGGAATGACTTTAGTCTGTGCATCCAGAATTTTTCTTTTTTCTTTCTATCTGTGGAGCTCCGGGTTTGGTTGTGATCAATAACCACGACAATCATGTCTTCCCATTTGTGTCCATCTAGGTTGAAATGTTCTCCAACAGGCTCAGTGATTCTTTTGGTTTTGATGGTCGACCGGTGGTTATTAATACGTTTGCGGAGATCTCCTGTTTCACCAACGTATTGCTTCTGGCATGCTTTGCAGCTTATGAGGTATATGTAATTTCACACTTTACCGACTGATACCACGGTGACCAGACACCCTGATTGTTATTCTTTTTTGAGTCAATAACAAAGCCTGCAACATGTAATCCGCTGCAAAAGTGTTTAGCTAGTTTTGTAGTGTAGCTTTAGTGCTTATTGTTAATTATATTTGTGTTTTCCTCTATAAGTTCTATAGTTTACCTGTGCTGTCCAGGGTGTTAATTGGTGCTTGGCTAATCCAAGTGACCCTTTCAAATTTCGGTACGAAATGTTATAAACAGATATGCACATATTGAATGAATACAATCAATACGCCATATTGTTGTACATGGATATAAACGGTAGTTAATAAACAACAAACCCATGACTGTTAATGATAATTTTCAATAGATAAATTCCTAAGAAACATCAAAATTAAAATTATATATTTACTACTGTACTTTTCAAAAACGTCAAAACAAATTTGTTAACGATATAAGCAATGGACGTAAACAGAGTTTTTAAAGGTAAGAGGAATTCCAATAATAGGCCTCTGTGTTTTCTTTATGTATCCTGTTATAAATTGTAAGTTAAAATTAGATGATTGCAGCAAGACTATTTCTCGTAATAATTACCTGTAGGTACTAGCGGATTAGTTTGATCTCCACCGATAATTGATCATAGATCCCCATATCAAAGTGAGCAGTACCTACTCTGTACCTATGGCTATGTGTTTGTTTTGTTTATTAAAACATAAGCCGAAATTCTACATAAATGCTGCTAGTCTACAAATTTCTATACATATATCAAATACAGTTTTATTTAAACGGAATGTTTTCCACTATTTATACATGTTAATGTAAAAATGTTTATTCATGTTTAATTAGTTTTAGTGCTATAATTGAAAATAAACATGTTAGTAAATTATTATTTTTTTTATTTATTTCCAATAGTGAAATAATAGTCTTGAACACCATATTATATGGTTTGTGATATGTCAATGAAATATTTAATAAAAATTGAGCTGAAATGTCTCTATATCCTAAATTCTCGGTATACCGGCCACCCCTCTAAACCGGCCGTTTTTTTTCGGTCCGACATCTGGCCGGTTTAGAGAAGTTTCACTGTATATATATATATATATATATATATATATATATATATATATATATATATATGCAAGGTGAATATAACGAGCAGTGATCAATCTCAAAACTCCTATAAGCAATACAAAATATATACTTGGGCAAACACGGACCCCTGGACACACCATAGGTGGGGTCAGGTGCCTAGGAGGAGTAAGCATCCCCTGTTGACCGGTCACACCCGCCGTGAGCCCTATATCCTGATCAGGTAAACTGAGTTTTCTGCAGTCAAAATCAGTGTGCCAACAACGGCTTAACAATCAGTATGAAACACGTCAGACAGCATTTGACCCAATGCGAGGTTGTATTGACGAACTAGATCGTAATAAAGACCATAGAATTTGAGAAATGCTGACTTCAATCGAGACTGTTGAAATCCCTGTACCATCAACTTGTTTGTCAGTAGCTTGCCTCGATTCAAAAACTGATTATACCCAGAACAACCTCCTGCATATCGAATCAGTTGAGATATATAAACACCATATGCAGGTGATAATGGAATATTGCTACACAAATATGGGAAGTTGACGAAGGAGAAGCTGAAATCATCCCGTTTCTCATACAGTTGAGTTGTCAGTTTGCCGATAATGTCTACTTTCAATGTAAATCGTATATGGTACCAATTTTGATACACCAGATGCGCCTTTCGACAAATAATGTCTCTTCAGTGATGCTCAACCGAAATGTTTAAAATCCGAAATAACTATGAAGTTTTAGAGCTAAATATAGCCAAAAACAGCGTGCCAAAAAAGTGGAGCCACATTCGTCCAAGGATAAGAGCTATGCACGAGGGAGATAATCCTTGATTTTGAAATGAATTTCTAAATTTTATAACAGCAATTAAATATACATCCGTATTTTCAAGCTAGTAACTAAGTACTAAGCTACTGGGCTGTAGAGACCCTCGGATATTTCAAATGACATTTAATGTATTCATAATAAAACAATAGTAGCCGTTGTCTTCTTCCTATAGTTCTGCCCATTTACACTTCACCAATCGGAACCACGATATACCTTTTTCCAAAGAAAAGGAATCTCGTGTTCATTCATGGAAGTGACTAATTCCGATTAGTTTACACCTCATTGTAGAGGGCGCACAAACAGAACTTAGACTAAACGATCAGACTACGTTCTAAATTACCTCTTCAATCTTTCTGTTTTACCAGTAGCGGTAGTCTTGTGGTGAGGACGTTCCATGTGCAACTGTGAGGTTTGGGGTTCGATTCTCGATCCTGAATTCGCCTCTAACTTACGGTATTTAACGTAGGTAGCGACATTTTCTATACCAAGTGCCCAGCTTCAGAAATGGTAATCACGATTTTGTTAGCTAAAAGATCCCTGCCACAATAGGCGTTAGCACAATAAGAACCCTGGAATTTATGCAGAAAGTCTTTGCGTAATTGTAAAAAAAAAAAATCTAATAGTAACAATTTAAAAAATAAAAGCAAGAAGAAATACTCGTACAAATAACTTGTTGGCAAATGAAACTTTACGAAAAATATATAGCAGTAAAGTAGGTAAGCAAAAGGTTATTCAACAATGTGAAATCTACTGCAAAACTTCGAATTTTCAGATTCTGCAAATTTTCGTCAACATTTCATTATGCATCGCATAGCAGTGATGCGTAATGTGCGCGCTGATTAACACAAAGTAATTGGCTTCTGTTAAAGTTTATTTGGACGAGGTGACAATTTGCCAAATTGTATGTTACTAAAGGTTTAGCTTTGTGCCGGATTAGAACGTTAGTATTTGACTGATTAAGAAAAATATGCGATTGATATTGAGATATTCACAGTTATGGACTGCAACATGATGTTAGAGATTTACTTAAACATTGTATTTTTTATCATTTGTGACTTCAGTATGTGTAAATCGTTTTTAAATAACATGTTTACACCAAATAACGAGATTCAAAAGCCAAGCCAAGATTCAAGCCTAAAGCATCATAAGTGTAACGCATTAAGCCCTTATAGTGAAGCCGAATTTCAAATAATATTATTCATACACCAGGCGATAATTACGTATCATTCAAATTGACAGATATTAACTGTTTTTCACAAAAATATTTTTCTGAATAATGAGCAAAATAAGTAGAATATTCATTACATGAAACTCCTCGTATATGAATTTGATCAATTCTAACATTTTAGTGTGTAAGAAGACTTTTACCTCCTCAGAGATATCCGGTAGATATATTCACATAACCCTACATGATTTTTTGATTTCCTGTTTCTTTGACTTTATTTAGAAATAACGTTTATCAACAAACTCATTGTGATGATTTTCATCAAAGATGTATCGTGTTTTCGTCTTGAATCTTACAACACTCTTTTTCTTATCCCCCATTTTTTCAAAAGTATAATTTCAGTTGAGTATGGTAAAACTAGAAATGACTTATTCAACCAAATCCCACCACCAAGGAGATTCGTCGTTAATTATAGATTGTTCGCATTATGAGTGGGTTTCGGTAGACTTCCCAAATCTGATATAGAATGCTCAAATTGCGCTAATTCTACATCTTATAGAGTAATTTTTGTTTTTGATGTCCGTAACATTTTTTTTTAAAATAACAAGACAACTGGAATATTGAGAACGGGAAGGGATCTGGGATTTCATTGCTCACGAGAAGTAAACTAATTTGAAAAATCAAATTGGAATCAGGTACGCTAAGATAACATCTAAGCAATGTATCTGTTTAATCGCAAATATTTTAAACAGTGAAGATATCAATCAATGATTAATCTCAAAACGTTTGACTTCAGTAGAACATAGTCATAGCAAGTAAAGATTTTCAAAATTATGGCAGTAAATAGTAACTAACAAAAGTAATAATTTCAATGATATTTGTAACTTTTAATCCTTACTGGGGTCATTTTCAATCTCCCTTCCACTCCCACACTTTTCTTTTGAAAATGGGAACAATGGTCTAAGTCCCGTTATACGTTGTCACACCAGTTTTGTTTTAATAAAAACTTCAAAAGATAATCTAATCAGGAAATATTTGACGGATATTATAATCAATTTTCAAATTTTCAAAAATCTAAAATCATCAGAGGAAATTACGTCTACCCAATATTTTATTCAATGTGTCAACGCTTAATATTTTTCATTTGGAAACACAAAGAAATATGTTTTCATACCGTGATTATGCTGCAAATATATGGACATAGTGTGTAATGCATCCCTATTATATTTAATTTATATCTGTTTTGATGAAAGGTGAATGTAATGAACAATAAGCAATCTCAGCGATGTCCAAGATCTGTAAATCACAAATCTTTGTCTTAGAATATACAATGAGTATAGTCTGAATGATGTTTAACAAAGTTGTTTTTGGATGATTCATCACAAAGGAAGAACGGAGTAGGAATATTGAAACATTTGTCTATGACATCACCCCCCCCCCCCCCCCCCCCCTTATGGTATTGTGAGGTATAGAAGTGTACTGAAGTGTTGAAAACTCCTAACTTTTAATGCTGTTTTTTTGGAAAGGTTTTCAATTTCAGATTTACTCAACGTTCTTTACATTTCTTAAGACTAGTACGTTTAGCCAAGTTACATTTTGAATTAATCCTTCACGGCAGTTAATATTTTCTTTAGGAGTTAAAATAGTGGGTTCGTAGAAAATTTAC
This sequence comes from Ostrea edulis, assembly GCF_947568905.1. Classification (NCBI taxonomy): domain Eukaryota; kingdom Metazoa; phylum Mollusca; class Bivalvia; order Ostreida; family Ostreidae; genus Ostrea; species Ostrea edulis. The sequence goes on from NC_079170.1 coordinate 77,550,713, forward strand.
CTAAAACGTCATGATCTTCTGACATACAGCATCGTCGGAAACCCACGGTTGACTACGATTCGTTCATCTCTCCATCACCCGTGGGTCCATTCATTCCTACTAGCTCTTTTCATGATAAATATTTAACAATATCGTCCAATCAAAGTGATCGTTATAGTAATGGAACTCTTCTGTTTTAAAGGTAGCACCAACATAACTTTGTTATCACAAGAATTGCGTACAAAAAATGGACTGAAAGGGTCTTGTTGATTGGAAACATTTTCTCAGGGTATACGATGAGCGCCCAATCAAATTGTCTCATTAAATATTCATGAAAACGAGCGAGGCGGTGGGAAGGCGAACGAAGTGTAATCTACCGTGGGTTTCCGACGATGAAACACAGTTATGTTAGGCCATTCTCTACATACTGATTTTGAGTACGTATTACGCCGTTTATCTGACCAAAATAAATGACTCGCGGTGGGTGTGACCGGTCGAGAGGGGATGCTAACTCCTCCTCGGTACGTAATCCTACTTCTGGTATATCCAAGGTCCGTGTTTGAAAAACTCTCTATTTTGTACTGCTTATAGGAGTTATGAGATTGATCACTGTTCTTTATCTTCACTTTTCTTACAAATAAAAACAATGTTGGTAAAAGGTTTGTCAACTAGAACCAGTTCATATTTCCTATTTAATTTTCTCACCTTTGTTCTTGTTTATTAAACACAGAAGGATATATGGTTTGCAGTTTTTGTGTTAGTGTGTCGTATGATTCAATATTTCTCTTCTACATTTTATACATTCCGAAAAAAGTATCATGACAATGAGAAGTGCCTTCAAAAAGGACAGAAGTTTGGGTTATAGGGGATTTTAGGAGAGACCGTCGGGTTATAGAAGTTTATTGGACACATGTAATTTATTTCTAACCGGAAAATATTGGGTGGATTTTTTTCATTCAGAATGATTTCATAATTGTTATGTTGGTTAGTTTGTGTCAATGTAAAAATTGATTTCAGTTACATGTTGAGAAAAGTCTTGATATGAGTAACTTTAACTTTGCATTATATTTCTTACGAACGAGACTGATTGTTCTAAATTCAACATTAATGTTACATCATGTTTAGCGTATAGGAAGTGTTTGATAAACAACAACATAATCAACATATATCTATACACGATGAGTCTTTCTCATGCATTTTTCTGAATTCATGGATGCAGTAATACTTTTAATTGGATATATATAAATGAGCCGTAATGTATCACTTTTAATTGCGTTAACATTTCCGTCCGTCTCTTCTATTCCATCATTTTTTTTTTCTTTTTAAAAGGCAAATGTTCTCACATTACTCTCAGATTTACAATTCCCTCTTAATTGCTGATATAAATTCAAAGTTATACACAGTGAATTAAGATCTTTTGCATGATTTATTAAAAAACTTCTAAGTGAGAGGAAAACATATCTTGCTGTGGCTTTTAATGTGACATTTAAATATATCTACGATGGTTTATTTATTAACGATGATAATTTTATTCATCTGTATTCAAGTTCTGCACAGGTACAAAACACACATTCAGCAGATTTGCAAGTCAGTAAACCAAGACACATATAATTACCCATATCATGTCATATCTCTTAAGGAATATTTAGGGCAGCTCATCAAAATCAATAAAACCGCTAATATATCCCGGAAAAACCGATCTTATCTAAAATGTTCAATCTTTAAAATCTAATTATCTTGTTTGAAAACAGAAGAGAAAACACACAAGATCAATTTATGGTGGAAACAGTAAACATGTCTTGTTACAAAAGTGTATATATTTTATAATCGTATCGTCCTTAGTTGCCTATTGCAACATTTGTTATTGTTTTAAGCATACCACCATGTTTAGCATAGTGTCGTCATCCTCATTATCAGAATTCTACGTCCCTGATAGCGACAAAATGAATCTGCAATATGTCCATCCTATCAAGATATTTTTTTTTATGAAAGCGACGCATGATATAGAATGACATTGCTTTCGTCAATATACCTCCAAAGAATCAAATATCATAAAAAAAAAAAAACTATTGATCTGAGACAATATATTACGTAAATGCAGAAGAAAGTCAAACAGCAGGCCTACATCAAAACAAGATATCAATACAAACTATTATTCATAAAACATAATCCTTCTAAATAAATAAAAATACAATCTATCTTTAATTAACATGCGAAATGCAAGGCGAAGATAACGAACCATGATGAATCCCATAACTCCTATAAGCAATACAAAATAGATAGTTTGGCAAACATGAATCCCTGGATATTTCAGAGGTCGGATCAGGTACCTAGGACGAGTAAGCATCCCATGTTGACAAGTCACACCCGCTGTGAGCCCTGTATCTTCATCAGGTAAACGGAGTTATCCGTAGTTGAAATATATGTCAATAAGGTCCTAACAATCGAATAAATAAGTGGGGCAGTTTTAACACATGGAAAAGTAAAATGATCAGTGATCAGTCAGTAATCAATCTCGTAAATCTAATGGATGACAAAAGCGTTGGTTTTCATTGAAACACAAAGAATGTTGAAACGTATGTACAATCACAGCTTCTCGGTCAAGCAAAGCATAGCAACGGATGCCTAGTTATACATTCAACGTGATTTATCTAATTAATCACGCTTCATTGTTTTCACTTTATCATCAAGCTAATCCAATTTAAAGTTATTCAGATTGAGATTTAACATTTACGGATCTGATGAAGTAACCGTATATAGGGTAAACTTTAAGTTCGGACGGGACGAACTCCGCATTTGTTCGCTCTCCTCAATAATAGTGATTTTGCGGAAAAAAAATAGTTGCCACCAAAAATGTGATAAATGTTAAAGTTACCCGAATTATATAATGTTAGTAAAAATGACATTTCATAAATCTGTTATCACGTCGCCAGAATTCATGTCGCTAAGTAGATGTCCATTGTTAAGCCAAATTTAGTATTTCATATACCAGAAATAATCATATCTATATTTTCGTCTGAGTATACATGTGTCAGTTACGGCACCCAATATTTATTCATTTCCAAGTTCCTGCAATATATAGCAAACACAATATGTCATATCATTGAACTATAACGGAATTAGAGAGGTAAAGTATCGACATATTTACTTTACAACTACCAGCGAATATTAAAAAGAATAGTCGTATCGTTAACAATTCAACAAAACAGTCGAACATAGTTATATTTGAGGTTAGTTATCACACATAATGATTAGTTATAGCAGTATCAACATAAATCGCTTCCCCCTTCCTGTAAAATTCGCAGAATCCTACTTAAGAAATGTTGTAATTCTTGAATGAAACAGAGTTGATGCTATCTGGGTAGATAAAACGCAGGGAATAAGTGGGTACATGTACATATAGAAATGTCCATTTACTCCTAACTTCCAGTCAGCACTGTTAACAAAATGAAAAAAGTGAAGATGAAGATCAGTGATCAATCTCATAATTCCTATAAAGAATAGAAATTGATAGTATGGTAAATATTGACGCCAGGACGTACCAGAGATAGGTCAGGTAACTAGGATTAAATATCCACTGCAGACCGGTCACACCTACTATGGGCCGTATACTTTGATCAGGTAAACGGAGTAATTCGTAGACAAAATTATTAGATAAAGAACGGCCTAAATATTGGTATGAAACAAGTCAGATAGCATTGGATTTAAGGACACGCTATATTTGTAACTTAGAGTGTTATAACAGCCGTAAAAATTGCAACATGTTGATTTTGTACGAGAGTGTTGAACCCCTGTAACATCAACTTATTTTAGCCTGAGTACACATATAATATGGTGTTTGGCATCAAAGTAGATGAGGTTTTGTAAACAATATATGCAGGTAATGATGGAACATCGCTATGAACATGTGGAACGTTTACGTTGAAGAAAGTGAAGTCACGTTTTTTGTTGTAAAGATGTTTTGTTTATTTGTCATTGTCATTTATGTTCAAGGAAATACCCAAATATGAAGAAAATACGAAATACCCCGATGTCTTTAATTTCGAGTGAACCCTATATCTGATATGTTGAGAGTACCCTTATACCTTTTCCTCTCTAACAAGGTGTACATATCTTCCTTAAATATATTTAGCCGGTCACCATTTTATACGTTTTAGGTTTCACGCTGACATCGCACGAGCGGGGCTAGAAATCACAACCTCTAGTCACGAAGCAAACACTCTAGCCACATAACTAAGGTGAATGCCACGGTATCAAATTAATACAAGGAATCACAAACACCATAAGTGTCGAAATGATAGATAAGTTTACACTGTGCTGGAAATTTCTCAACGTTGAATAAAATTGCGTAGATATCTCTGTACATGCAAAATACACTGATGTATATCGTTGTGATTAAAGCTATATCATGTCACAGTAAAAGATTGTTTGATTATGTTTACCTTTGTTCAGTATCCCTCACAGAGGTGCTTAAGCACTTAACGCTACCCAACTAAAAAATCAAGTGATTATTTAGGTGTAATAATCAACATATCTGTAAATGAAAACGAACGTTATGCAATGAGCATCATATACTCCTTTCTTAATGAGAGGCTCATAAATATGCATACCACATCGAAAACGAGGCTACCATCGGTATCGACGCACAACAAACATGTCGGATTTAGCGGAATGTACGAAGTCGGTTGGTTGCACAACGCGAGATCTCAGTATTGTCCCCCTCATTACCTTCGGTTTTGTTGAAGAAACAATAAAAACTTTAAACAAGAGTGAAGGATGCAAAGAAGTTTCCAAGGGATACAAATATTTCAGCGAGAAATACATCTCGGATATCAGAGGTAGGTCAAATCGTCTATCAGCTGATCAGTTTGACAGATACTATCAACTGATCGATTTGGAATCGTTTTGTGGCTGTAACGTACACCATATCAGCATGTAACAAAGGTGTCTACTGAAGAGATGATCTTACATAATAATTAGCTATATGAATTAAATACGATGATTGTTGATAAAACTGATCGATCGTATACATCTCCAAGTATCCCCCCCCCCCCCGACCTCTCCTCAGAAAAAAAGTTTTAGGCCTATAGCCTCCCAGCCTGCTGAAAAACCATATGTTTTTGTTGAATGATAAATAAAGTTGTAGTTTCAATGAGTTAATTTATGACAAACTTGCATCATTTTATCAATTTATAGCCCCTGCATATATACATCATATGATTTAGTTATTCCAAATTAGGGCCCTCCTGGGCATACATCACTATTATTAATACATATGTATTTTCAATAAAATATGTTTAAATCATAATGCATTTGACAGATTTCAGTATGTAATATTTATGAGAAGAAGAAAAAAAGTGCACTGTAATTTAGTATTATGAGCTACAAACAATGTTCATAACATGAGGCATTTTGAACATGGTATTAATACTTAACGTAGTACATGCAATTAACTTGTGCCGTAAAGTTTCAACTTTGCATTTGATGTGTGATTTCACCGCAACACCTACATATAACATTATATTGAAATCACGTGAAGAAACTACAAACAATTCTGTATGTTTTGATATTATATCCAGAAAGATGAGCTACATATGAACGTTGCAATAATTTTTTTTTTCAAAAAGGTACATTTCAATGAAATATATAGTGAAAAATGGAATGATGACTCACTAATGGCCATGTACTGTATATGATTAATACTTCACTGTATTAAATGCAACACATAGCACGGGATGGTGCATTACCAAGTCAACATGTCATGTTTATAATGAGTGCATAAGTACAAACATGGTTTATCATGGTTCATACATAATACACTGTATTACTAGTAGTATGTGCTTAGACAATGTTAATCACATGAGACATTACATCATACATGTAACCATAACATGCATATATCATGGTATACATGTGTATATTGTACCATGTAGTTATAATGTTCAATTGTTAATATTGTATACTATAGATAAGCTATCTCGAATACTTAGGGTACACGACTAGTTGACATAATACGTACATACAGGCACTGTCCCTCGGTACCCCCTGTGTTCAAAACAACAACTCCCCATATAGCATCCTTCTTATACAGTACATTTTCAATAAGTATTGTTACATTGTATGAGCCAACTCTAGACCAATATCAATATAGAAATCCTTAACATGTGTATTTAAGGTATACATGTGTATCATTATCTTGTAGTCATAATGTAATTGTTAAAATTGTTATATATAGTATATGTTGTATATATGTATATATATATATATATATATATATATATATATATATATATATATATATACACTTGTAATAAAATTTTAATCAAACATTTCTTATTGTAGTGTATAAATTGGATGATGGCTGTGTTGTTAAAGCTAGATCCTACCGATCACAGAAGAAAAATGAGTCTCCACACACAATTGAGGTAATATTCAATTTGATTGTTTATGATGTTTTATCAGTCATATGTATCATAATGACTAATTATTATATTTACATTTTTGAGATACCATCTAATATGTACCACTTAGCCTGTAAGTTACAGTCACAAATACCAGTATACAAAAATTATTGGATAAAGCATATGCTTGCTTAGAACTCGGGTTTCCCCTCCGCAATTTGGGATTGAGTCCAACTTGATAGGGTGGTCACTCACCCATACATGTATGTGGGGGGTTCCTCCCTCCAGATGAACCCATTCATATCAACATCTGTACCAATGTATTGATCACTGCATTGAAGTTGTATAATTCATTTTAGCTCACCTGAGCTGAAAGCTCAAATGAGCTTTTCTGATTGTCCGTTGTCTGTCGTCTGTCTGTAAACTTTTCATACTAACGACTGCTTCTCCAGAACCAATGGGCCAATTTCAACCAAACTTGAAACAAATCATCATTGGGTGAAGGAGATTCAATTTTGTTCAAATGAAGGGCCATACCCCCTTCAAAGGGGATATAATCACAAAAATGCAAAACTAGGGTATGGTCTTCTCAAGAACCACTGAGCCAGAATAAAGCAGAATTTTTTTCCAGTTGGGATATTGGGAACATCTTTAAAAGTCTTCTTCTCAAGAACCACTGGGCCAGAAAAGTTAACATTTACATAAAAGCTTCCTGACATATTGTAGATTCAAGTTTGTTAACATACGGCACCCAGACTTAGGGTGGGGGCACACTAGGGAAAAAAAGATTTACATACAAATTTATAGGGAAATTCTTTAAATATGGCCCAAGGTGAGCAATATGGCCCATTGACCACTTGTTGTTAAACACTGTACAATAAATGAATTGACTATTAAATTATTACCTAAATTCAACTATACTTGTTTTAAAATATTTAAATTTACATTACTTTACTGACTGTTTTTGAATTTGTCTTTACAGATACATCTAAAATCAGGACCAATATTTGAAAGGGATGACAGCAGTTGCTCCTGTCCAATTGGAACCTCTGGTGCATGTGGTCACATTACAGGTCTTTTGTATACCCTTGCTCATATGGAAACAACTGGAATGCTGGTTATTCCAACAGATGTAGCAAAAACCTCACTTCCACAAACATGGCATGTACCAAGAGCGGAAAAGGTAGCAGGGAGCTCCATTGACAACGTTCGAGTGTTAGGTTTTGATATGGGGAACCCATATGTGACACCTAGAGGAATTCGAACAACATTATACAACCCTATTGAAAATGTGTCCGAACTACCTTTACAGGAATTGTGTGATAAACTTGAGGAAGTTGACGACACCTGTATGCTTTTGAGCGTGGTAAATTTAGAACGTCAGGAGAAAGTTGTAGACACGAAGTTTGGCAAATTCCCCAAGAGGAGTCCACTTGCAGTGCAGCAGAAAATGAACAGTAATTTAATTCTGAATATATTGGATGCTGATGACTTTCCTAAATTACCATCTCAAAATGTGATGATTAACAATATATCTACTGTGTTATCTGAAACAAAACATTTGAAAACTGACTCATTAAGTGTCACTACTGATGAGGCTTCAGAGATAGAATCTCTGACTCAGTTACAGTCACAGGATCCCAAATGGCACAGAATTAGGCTTGATAGGATAACGGCATATATTGCTGGTTCCATTGTGAAAAGGAGAAAAGGTAATTATGTGAAAAATGTATCGGCTTGATACATGTATCGGCTTGATACATGTAATGAACATTATTACATTTCAAATAAGATTCTGCATTTTTAATTTGATATTTACACTTAAAATACAACATGTTCAATTCAACGAAATAGACAAGATCATGAATTATTATTCTAGAGAACAATTGTATATATAGTACAATATAAAGTTCAATTTTTCTTGTATGTCTTAAATTTGTAGCCCTCGGTGGTGCCTTAGCTTAGCTTGTTTAGTTAATTGACCAATAGCTACAAATTAAAGACATTGAACAACTTCTTGTCAAAAACAAATTTTCAAACAATGCTGTTTTTTGGTATAGACTATGACCCCTTGGTGGAGCAACTAAGGACCTCCAGATCTGTGGTGACAGCCAGTATGAGACATGGGATAGCATGTGAGCCTACAGCAGCTGAAGCATTTGTAACAGTAAGAACTCTTACAATATATGTTTTCATGTATTTGATAATAAATGCAGGCACAAATATTTGTTAGAATAACTAGTCCACTTATTATATGTCCAGTTGTAAATACCTTAGGCATTTAACCCAAAGAAAACTAAATGCATAGGTCTATACATATATATCAATTTGATAAATACATAAATTATAAATAAATACACAAAATTTACAAGATCTTTTGAATATAAATAATATTGTCATAATTTAAGGTCTTTGGATTGGTGATTTGAAGAAAGCACCAATGTATTGATGAAAGATTTCATGTAAAAAAAAATGATACATATAAATAAAACATATAGAATAGTCAGTAATATTTTAAAACTATGTTCTACTACTTTCTGTATTTTGAGAGGATGAATGACAATGTCAACATTTATCCCTGTGGAATATGTGTCAGTCCATGGTCACCTTGGTTGGCACCTAGCCCAGACAGAAAGGTGTATTGCCCTTCCCTTACTCCATGTTATGGTTTACTGGAAATCAAGTGTCCTGTCAACCCCCTATCACAATGTGTCTACCTCAATAAGGATGAAAATGGGTTTAAGCTGAAGAGAACACATAACTATTTTCATCAGATTATGATGCAGCTTGCAGTAACAGGACTAGAGTGGTGTTACTTGTTTGTTTGGACTTCAGATGAATCTCATCTTGAGCTTATCACATTTGACTCAAGTAGATGGCAAGAAATGAAAGAAAAGCTTGATATGTTTTATTTTGACCATTACTTGAAAGGCTGATCAGTATTTGATATAAATCGTTTTCATCTGAAGGAATGTTTTCATTACTTAAAGTAGCATTTTCTATATCTATTCAAGATTTGCTAATTATTTCCATTCAGTTTCAACATGTTTATGCCAAAGTATCAAGGTCAATGGTCATGTTATTAAATGCAAAGTCTTGCCATAAGAAATCTATATACAAAATTTGAAAGCATGGCTTAAATAATTCAGGAGATATTTTCTTAAAAATAGATCAATCTCCAAGGTCATGAGGTCAGACACTTTGGTATCAAATCAAATTTTCTCACATATCAAGACTGTGAGCTTCATCACTTACCATTTAAAATTATGTGCCAGATTAATTTTTTGGACAGACAGGACAAATTTAATATTCCTCCAACATTAGTTGCAGGGGGAGGGAGGGGGTGGGGGCTTAAAAACTTTCCTAATGAAAGTTACTTATATATATGGTTGTGTAATTAATTAGAGTTATTGTTATTATTTATAAAACAACCAACACACAGGTAATATGTGCCGTTAATTACATGTCATGAAATTTATAGATCTTGTATTATGTTACTTTAATTTCTGGTACAATTCTGGTACAATTTGTATATTCTGATAAGTGTATATATTTATCTCATTTTCCTGATTGATTTCATCTTCAATTTACTTCCATTCCTTGACAAGAGGACCCTTGAATAAAGTTAGCATGTTTGCCACTGTCCATAAGTGATTTATTGTTCCTGCAATACTGAAGGGAATGACACCATCAAAAAGGTGGTACTCCTTGACTCTGCGGATATGCCTCTCAATATGTATCCTTAGTTTTACTATCACCTGGGTTTGCTCCACTTCTTGCTTTGAAAATTGACCTTGACTTTGGAGAAATGGGGACGTGTTAACTGAAATACCTGTCCCCTCTAATACCTTGTTCAGAACAAATCCTTTGTCTGCCATTATTGAATCACCCCTATCCAGGAGATCAATCAGGCCAGAAAGCTTGGTAATTTCTACATCTGACATATTTCCTGTGTACAAACTTGATACAAAGGTCAGAGCTCCATGTGGAGCAATCCCAACAAGTCCTTTCCATGTGTGAGAGCTTTTGTATGACGAATAACACTTGGAACTGAGAACAAGATATGAAGGTCTCTCTGTTTTTAACTCTGTACAATCAATGATTACCCGTGTAGAGGGATACATACTTTTGAATTGGTTAGGCATGTTCTCATTTATTTACCCTCTACTTGGCCAGATATGTATGCTACCAAGAGCAAAGTATAAAAGATTTGCCCATGTAATAATTTTCCTACTTATAGTAGACAAATGACATTCAAATCTTACAGCCAAATCCTGCTCCATAAGACCACATTTCAAACGGCATAAAAACATGAACAATTCGTCAATGAGCAACATGTTCCTCGGATTGCCCACCAGTACATGCTGGTTGATTCTGTCAGAAGATCTGTAATAATAACTGGTCATTCTATTAGCAACAAGTTTGATAAATTCATAAAAAGTTGTAAACATGACCATGGATGCAAAACCTGTATAAAATGAAATTAATGCATTGTCATTTGAAAATCTTTGAATGCCAACTCTTTCTATCTCAGGTCGTTGCTGTAATTTTTGAATTTCCTCTTCCTTCTTCTTCAGCAAATCCTCTAACTCATTCACCCTATTTGTCTCAGGCTGCACTTCTTCATACATACTGCTGCAATATTTTAATGCACATCCATACTGTATAAATAATTGAAAAGTTAGTCAACAATTTCATAGCCAGTTACAGACTGATCACCCCCCCCCCCTATCTTTTATAAAGGATCTCTGTGTTGTGTCAGTAATAAGTATTTGTGTACTTCGATGTATTCATTTATTTATATATTTCAAAAGTATGCATATCTCTGATGAATGTGAAATTTATACGAGCACGCTCTATACCTTTTCGAACTTGGTAGATATTTTAAACTACATGTATTTATTTTTATCATGCATATTAAATCATTACATAAGAATATAATTTTCTCAAAATTAACATGGTGGTGTAAAGAACAGCATCCATACTATGAATTAAGAGAAGAAGAAATATACATAAGCACAGATGATTTTCAAAGTTATATAGAGCATGTTACTTTAACAAAGTGCATAACATACAGTATTTTTTTTTTATTATAGACCATCATTATAGTGAAAATATTTCAATACAATTTCTAAGTCTGAATGAATAATACAAAATTCCATACCTCACAAAGATCTTGATGATCCAGGATCCTACTGTGCAGCAGCAGTTGATCTTGTGAGTTGAATTATTCAAAATAGTTCAATACAATTGCAAACCAGCATGAATAAAATTAGTTTGACAATTGATTAATCATTCTGAGAATAATTCATGAACAATAAGTAAAACCAATTCCACATTGAAAGTCCCAATGATATGCAGCAGCACTGAAGAAACTTAAATCATACTTATTGCTAAATTATATGTGCCTTGATTCTCCTAGTATTTTCAACTGTTTATAAATAGAAATAGTATTAAATTTGAAGGTAGAAAAAGAAACATTGCTTCAATTATTACATGTGCTTCTTGTAAAATTAGTTGACCTTCTGTTAAGTAAAATGACACACACACACATAGGCCTATATAATGTTATGGATATATCCTGATTCATTCTGATTGACTATCACATAAATTATAGAGATTTTTAAAATGCCATTACCTCTCCACATTCAAATTTAAATTTTCATTTGAGACCGAGTTGTTGTTATTCTCATCAGTGTCAAATCTAGGCATTTTCTCTGGAACAGGATGCCTAAAACTTTCCCGTCGTGCAGGTTTTTCGTCAGATTTCCAGTTGAATATGGAAGGAACACTTTCTTTCTTGAGTGTCTTCCTTACTGGGGTCCATTTGAAGTCGTCCCTCTTAAAATGACGTGAGCAAACAACTGTTTGATCACAGATCTGTTAGAAAGATTATAACCCGTTAAGACTTGTTTGAAGTCATTTCATTAAACACGCACTGACGTACACACGTGCAAGGACCAACCTATTTAGAGGCCTACTTAATTCTATGATATAAGGGGGTCATCTCTCTGTATTATTTGGTACACATTTACATAAACATACTCTGAATAATGGACCAGGATCCCTCCGAATAGCATGTATCCAAGCCTTGCGAAGCTCCAATCTTTGTGGGATTTGATGAAAAGAGAACTCTGGGTTGCGGCGTCCATTTCCATTACAGTTCGGCACGCAACAATGCCTGTCGTTCTTGCCTCCGTCTAAGGTCGACGCTATACTTGTTTATGCTTGGATACGACAGTAGCCTCTTTTTCGATTTAGAAGCGTGGTTTATGAATATTCTGCGAAAAGGGAGTATATTTTATTACAAGATGATTATCTTGCTTATTTTTGTTTGACTACACCGGACTTGAAAACATGTTTTTGCCGCAAATGATATTGAATATAAATATTTAAACTGTCTATGCCTCTTTAAGAAAGTTCAGGTTTTTAACCTTTGTATTCATTATCTTTTTTATAGACACAGTTGCCTCATGTCTGCAAGGAGTAATATAAGAGCTGCAGATCAGTTGAAATAGTTCTATTGTATAACATATAAAAATGTGTAAGCTAGATCTCTCTCTAACGTTTATCTACCTTACAACTACGATCCTAGTTGTGTACCACCAGTGTCGACGTCATCTGGAGTTTCATTTCACATTTTTTGGAAGACTATCAAGCAAAGGCAGTAATACGATCTTTTCGGCAAAAGGGTCAACCTATGGGGATGCATTGAAGAAATGTTCTACGTTTTGTAGTGGTGATCAGCGGTGTATTGGTCTAGAACTCTGACAAATCATGGACAACATTTTTCAGTGTCGTGTTTGCTGTGAATGGAAGATAATTTGGGGTGTCTTTGGGCGAAAGTGTTCTAGGTGACCCGAGTGTCGAGCAGGATCAAGTTCTCCAGTAGCTTCGCCCAAACAACGGGAACGATGTCAAGTTCAACAAACATGGCGGGCAAAATAGTTATGTATCAATTGTTCGAGGACTTTGTGGATGCTGGAGACAAAAATATATATTCAGCTGATCCTACATTGCCTTTAATTCTCATAGTTTGGGAATACATTGATAAAGAGAGAGTAATAAGGCCAAAGATTGATGGATTTGTTGAGATAATCGTCCCAATGATGTCAAAAACTGAATTTCGGAGACACTTCCGAGTATGTTTTGATGTTTATCAACATTTGCTTAATGATTTAACACCGACCCTGACGAAAAACTACCACGGGGGAAATTTTCCAGTGTCACCCGATAAGAAAAGTCTTATGTTCTTGTGGTATGCTGCAAATCAAGATAGCCAAAGGGAGATCGGGATGATGTTTGGAACTGGTGAATGGGCTGTTAACACGTACATCAAAGAAGTGGAAGAAATCATTTGTCGTCACAGCGCAAGGTACATTAAGTGGCCCAACATTCAACTCGAAAATGACATTTCCCGTTCTTTCTACGACCTGTGTGGAATTAGGAATATAGACGGTGCTGTAGATGGAACCCACATCCCGATAGTGAATTGCCCAGGGGGAAACGCGGATTATATTAACCGCAAAGGTTTTGCATGGATTCAATTACAACTTGTTGTAGATGACACGCTGATGATTAATAGTGCATATGTTGGCTGGCCAGGCAGTACAGATGACGCCAGAGTCTTGCGAAATTCAACCTATTTTGATGATCCTGAACAAGGACGCAAAATCACACCAGGGAAATTTATTCTCGGGGACGGTGCTTACCCTTTGAAAAAATGGTTGCTAAGTCCATATCGAGACAATGGTCATTTAACGAACTCTCAAAAGTTATTCAACAAAGCCCTGTCCTTGGGTCGACTGTGTGTTGAAAGGGCGAATCCCCATTTAAAAGGCCGATGTAGGCGACTTCAAAAAGTTTACTGCAAAGAACATGTGGACATATGCAACTTAATCATGACCCCTTGTGTACTACATAACCTGTGCATCATTTGTGAAGATGAGTTAGATGACTTTATTGAAATGAACCTGGCACAGAATGTTAATAACTACAGGAATGTCTATGTAAATTTACCCAGTGCCGAGGCAACCAGAAATGCAATTGCAGCAAATTTGTAAGGAAATGCAAAATTTAATTTTTGATGATATACATGTAGTTACATGTGTTTTAATATTTGTATTGTCAATACTTTGAAAAGGATTGTTTTTTTTAAGCTACGAATACATTTTCAATTTCAAACTTTGCCTTGTACGTTTTATTTTCTAGCTGAAATAATGAAACTAATGAGTGGTTGATCTCCAAAAAATGTGTATGGGAGAGTTTCTGTGCCCTTTAAAAGAATTTGATTTTTTTGCATGATTTCCCAACCGCCACACTCCCCAATATCGTATATCCTCCACCAATTTTCTGTGCAGAGATTCTCTACCGTTTATAAGATATGCATGTACCTTCATTTTCGGACGTTAAACAAAGCGACCCCAAATATGCAGGTGAGTCAGACGTAATAATTGAATTTTTTAAAAAACGATTTATAAACTTTAATTCAATCACAAAAGTTCAATAACAAACAAAAAAAACTAAAACAATATTACCTATATTAGATGAAAAAGTAAAACAACAAACAAAATGACAAATGTGAATTCACTCTTCCCTACAGTTTCAACCATTTTCACAAGTGAGCAAAGTTTCCCTAAAAATGTGCATGAAACATTTTTGATATTATCAACAAACAATAATATCCCAAATACAATTTAACCCAGGTCTAATAAAACGAATGTGCTTTTGCAAAATCTACTGAATATACATATAATAACAAATGAGTAATAACTTTAATTCTTAAAAGAAAATACAACTTTTTAAATGTAGTAAGAAACCCTCTATCTCCATATATATTCCCTGCACACTTATTTGAAATGGTTGCAAATTATGAATGATCCCTTAACTCTAAATCCTCATATTACTTCCCTTCTACGCAAGAAGCCCTATAAACATTTTCAATTGGCGTTCAGAATTTCTTTTTTCTGTTTTAATAACACATTCCGTCTTTAAACCCAACATACAATATTCCATTCATCTTTTGCATACCTTTATGCATTCTCACATAATGATATTCCTATTTCTTACTAAGAATATCCAGTAATTTGTCTATTCTTTTAAGTTTTTCAGCACTTTCTTTTTTCAGAAACTCTTGCTGTTCTTGTTGCATGGCTTGCTATTTTTATTGATAGCAATTCATCCACCCAATCAACTGATCAACACCAGTTGAAGAAGCCTTTTTTCTTATTTTCCTACCTGGGCCTGGAGTGTTTTGCTTTTTATGTGGCGACTCTCCACTTCTCTCCTCTTGTTCCTAATTTACATCTTGGATGTTTTCCTCAAGGTTTGAACTGGTGCCTGAAGACCTATCCGAATCCAGTACACATGCTGGCTTTGTAAAAGGCTTTGTGCCATATATATTATTCAGCTGATCGAAAAATTTGCATGTTTTCCTGCTATTTCCGCTTTTTAAGTTATGGTCCACTGTGCTCTTATACTCTTTTTTGATACTTTTCCATTTATTTGACAGTTGTGCTCCAGTGTAATAGTATCCCTTCTCTTTCATTTTTATGGAAATGTTATCCCATAAGCTTTTATGTGTCTTCATCATCTCAAACTTTAAATCGTTCTCTATTCTCAAAGAAACTAACATCTCCGCCTTTTTCCCAGTCCACTTGGTGTCTACAAGAGTAAGTGTTGTTATCATATCAGGTCATAAACACGATTAACATTTTGTATTCACACTAAACCATCAGCATAGTGATTGGTGAGATGCAAAGTCATAAAAGTTTCGTGGTACTTTTATAGGTTTAAGGGGAAATGCGTTTCTTGGTGGGCGGAGTCAATCGAGTACACACGTCTTCAGATTTCTATATCAAATATATTTTCTATAGGACAACTATGAGTTCGCTTGTACATAAATCCATGGATGTTGACAAACAAAAAATCGGCTGCGCCAAGCGCATAACACGCCCGTCTTCAACTTTGCAAAGTTTTAAAGTTTTAAATTTGACGATTAAAGTCCTGTAACTCTTGAACAGAAAATCGAAATTTTATCAAAAAGGTAATACAGACCACGCAACCATGATATCAAATAACTTTGCAAAGTTTGAAGTGATTTGGCCAAGGGGTTCTATAGTAAGAGTGTGACATACCAAATATCGCCTTAAAGACCGTAAGACCATCAATTCCAATAACTCTGTGAAATGTGAAGTGAATTGATCACGGGGTTCTCAAGTTAGAGTGCGACATGTGAAACGGACGAACAGACGGACGGATGGACGGAGTCGGACATTGGTATACCATAATACGTCCCCGTCTATGACAGGCGTATACAAACGTAAAGAAGAGGTAGGATAAGGACCCAAGTTTGCCTCCTTTTGGTGTGACTCTCAATAACGGTAATAGTTCTTAAAAACCTATTGTAAAATATGTTTCGAATCGAGTATTGAATTTAATAGATACACGTTGCATACGGGTTTTATAACGTCAGATGGAAGGGATGGGGCAAATAAGGTCCTTATCATACCTTGCCCTTCATACACAGTGTAAAAAAGTTTCCCGTCACCATACCGCCAACAGTATACGTCAGTTTCATTAACAACGCGGTTGATGCCCTACCACGACGTGGAATGTTATATAAACATCCCATAGGGAAACTATCTTTTGCGTATAAAGTGTGACGTCTGTTATTTGTTGTGTACCTGTCCGAGTTTCAGATGACTGTGATACAATTGACTGTGGTGATTCCATGTTGTTTGGTTGGGAATCCAGATCACTTGTCTCCGGAGGGACTTGTAATGCCTGAATGAAACTGGATTTGTATTCTGGATTTGTAAATACATACATTAAATTTTGTGTTAATGGTCGTCAGCATAGGATCATGCAGGATTCATTTTATGAAATTAGTTATATTGTCCTGGTATGTTCCCTTCTGATTAATCCATTGGTACATTTCCTTTGATTTATTTATTGATTGACAGTCTTTAATCAGTTAGTCAAATAAAAGGAAATCAAGAGGGTATTTGTCCCCCACTATTTTACTCCATGTGTTATTTCATAATTATTTCATAATTAACAGCCATTGGCGATCTGTGTTAATATCTGTATATTTCATACACACCATTTTGTAGACGTACTGCAATTTCTGCATCAACTAAACAGCGAATGATTCCACCATCGGCAGTTTCAATTTTAACATGTATCCTAAAATGCGAAATTTATACAGTTGATCCCAAATACAAAAAAAAAATGATATACGTGTAGATATGTGATTAAATAAATGCAATTTTTTCTGCAAACATTTATATATGTACCATGAATGTCTTACTTGTTATTTTCGTCCATATCTTTATCCTGCGCACATACTACAACAAACGGTATCCTCTTCTCCATTTAATAAAGTACTGAGCTCATAAATTTCACAGTCAGCATGAAATGCCGAGTTGCAAAATTGGTACCTGAGATATATTCTACAAAACAAAACATAAACCTGCAGTGACTTTTTATTACCAACAAGGCCGATTTGTTATTTTATATAATGCTTAAAGATAAATTTGTTAAATTTAAAAAAAGAAAAGGATCCTATCGACCACGCTCAAACTTAATTCTTTAGCGATGAAAGCATAAACACACATTTTGTAAAAAAAAATTAAGAAATTTTTCGTCAAAATAGGAGAAATATTGGTATATAAAATACTAATGCGAGTCCCCCACGCCGTGTGTAGAACCGCACCTGCAGAAGAATACTGCAGTTATCGTGAAAAAGGTCTCATTCATATATATTCAACCATTATAATTTTATTTTAATACCCATAATCGCCGTCAACGAAGATCTTTGAATTTGAATCTTCTTGTTCCTTCAAGCTGTCTATACTATTGGTTGCTGCTGCAGTTTTACAAATGTAACATGTCCACTTTTTATGCCTTCCTGATTTAACATCTACAAAAAATGATACGTTGAGTTCATTGATTATATCAGATGCATGAACACAGAAAGCAGGGGGGGGGTAAATTTTGTAAGTACATTAATAAGCCTCCTCTCCATCATGTTTTTCAGATTACGTGCATTGCAACGTGTCAACAGGCTACACGATGCCACTCACTACGTTTAATTGAATGCGATGGTAACAATAAATTTTGCGCAGAAAAAAGGAGGGCTACATTATCGCATCGTACATGTATATTTTCCCTGGCTGCTTCTCCTTTTTTTGTGTGCAGCGAAAATCTAGTTTTGTCACCAGATTTCTCAAAAGTGTATTGAAAGTCAAGCACTCCATATACCGGTTACTATAAGGAATTATACAAATTTAAACACCTATAATGACAGAGGAAACGCGAACTTGTTCCGTTCTCGACACAAAAAGTGAATAAATACACCCTGGTTTGAAAGTAATTGGTGCATATATGATAACAATATTGTTGCAACCAGAAAATGTTACAATATTAGCATAATCAAAGCTTATCTGTATGATATACGCAAAAAAATCTTGTGTGGTCATGCTCACTTTAGTTTGCCGCCATGTTTGTTCTTCTTACTCCTCACCAAACTGAGGTGTTAAATTTTGTTCCGAGAGCAATGTTCTCGAGTGATGTTCTTGGCGATTGTGCGACCACTCGAAAGTGAGAACAATGTTATCGAGTCAAGAACAGCTCGCCCAAAGACACCCTGGAAGTAAGCATGTGGATGAACACGCTGGTTGCAAGTATCTCGAAATGTTAATGATTTTCAATGTTGAAGACTGCATGGGTGCAAAAACAAAACATACAATATTGAAGCAGATAAATGCAAACATCAAAATGTAGCAGAAAGCATATTTACACTTGTAATGACATACCTATATGATGGTTTTCAGAAAACCAATGAAGAAAAAGATGGTTTAGCTTTATCATTAAATGAATTTAACATCGCTCTGCAGCAAGACCGGTGCATACCAAATCCCTATTAGTCACTGACGTAATTTTTATTTTTAACAGGACCATGAACACGGAGAAAACCGGAAGTAGCAATCAGTAAAACATGTTCACAGTAAAAACTAAGTAGAACGAACATTCGTAGGATTGTGTGAGGTCTATATTTCAAGGGGAGTTAGCATGCGCGATTTCCAATTCGATGTTTAAGATTCTTTCTTTCTTTTCCCCCAGAAAAATCACATCCGACTCGATCAAGAAATTCTTTTTTGTTTCCATTAACATTACCCTCTCATAGAAATGATTTCAGTTGTTTTCGATTTTGAACAGGATCCATACTCAACCTATTTAAAAGATTGCCCATTTGATTGTGTTACTACTCAGAAGTTGTCATATTCACACTAAATGTTAGAATGCAAATATAAATAACTCACGTTTTCGGTCAGGCCTCGTGTTGCTTCCGGGAGATATAATTCCCTTGTGTATGTATGAGCAGCATCGTATGGGGAAGAATAACATCCTCTCGATAGTAATATTTATCAGAAAACCGTTGACAGCCTGCAGAATATTTCATGACTGTGATGATTCTACCGTACATAATAATTTTACTTTCTTTAAATGAACGCCTGACAGAAAAGTTCTACTATCGTTCCTTGAGAGGTTGTCACTGCTATCCAAATTCAAAGCAGGACTCTTTAGCGACTGTTATATTCTGGATCATGGGTGACCGTTATACCCTTCTGGTATTGGAGCGATACTAGGTTTACCGTTAGCTTCTTGATGGGATGTTATGCTTGTGCAGACAATGAAGTATATTTTGATGACTCGGGGGTTAAAGTCCAGGATTGTTTCGGGCATTTAGACGTAATGATTGAGTACGGTTTTTCAAGTGCTTTATTATAAAAATAATGGTAACCTATGGACATGACATTACAAGAAGAAAATGTATGTGTGGTAATTGTCAACATAAATATCCGTATTGCCTGAATGGGTTTTCGATGTATTTCAAAGTATTTTGCTATGATGTATAGTGCCTTGAAGGATTGGGGCATCCCAATAGCTAGATAATGTTAATTTGTATTGTATCGTGGCATATCAGAAAAATAAAGTAAACTATAGATAACCATGAGTTATTCATTTCATTATATCGTGAATATCTTACCTTCGTTTAAGTATAGTTTTAGAAATTATTTTAATGGGGACATAAATATTTAAAAAAATCATTTTTGAAAATGTGTGAGGGCATGGACACCAATTATTTATGCCAGGGTATTTCATGAAGTGCGTTAATACTCCCCTTTATTTCAAAGTTCCATATTCTAACATTTAATTGGAATCATAAGTTGCAAAGATATCCATATTATTTACTTAACCTTTGCTAAGATTATTGCGATTAACTCCTATTGTACAATTGACAAAAGCCCAAAGACGAAAGATCATATTTACAATTGAAAACGAAATTCGAAATGTTTTATATGATATTTAAGTCAACGTATCATTTCACATATGGCAATAATAATCAAAGGTGCATTTGAAAGCAGACATACTGATATTGCTTTGAAAAATCTTGAAATATACAATTTATTTAACTATATGAGCAACATTCAACAGTTGCAGCTCTCGCATCGTTGAGCACAGCCTATATCCTCATCTGGAGTGTCTTTCCTTGCTTCCAGAGCAGTAGATGGAAATACGAAATGCATAAAGAAGTTCCATCATGCACATACTCTTGCAGAACCAAATCCATGGTTACGAATTGGTCTGAAACGGAATACCAATGTAAGAAAAGTTTTAGTGTACGACAGACAGGACATGGCTGGTAAGATATAAGACCTTCCATCTAACAGATTAAAAACAATTGTTCTCCCTCTAAAACATGCTACTTATACCGAGCGAAGCTCGGACGGGCCGAAGGCCCGTTAGCAAAGCAAGGCTCTAAACGTAACACGTATACGTAAAATAAAAAATGTGAAAATCTGCAAATGATTACAGATAATCTCTATATACGTTCACTGAAACTTTTGTTATCCATATGGGCGGCGCCATTATGCTTTGTTCATTAGTTGCTTCTACAGTTATTCGTGTTTTAATTTTGAATACCAAAAATACAAGAGCAACGTGCAGTTTGTAATTCAAAAACCCAGTTTGTTAAAAATGAATGGTATGATTATCATTGTTACAGTCTTTTGCCAATTAACAGTAATACGACTAAATAGATGAACGAGTTCATGAGTTTCTTTAAATAAAAGTATACGATATATTTCCGCTTACTTTTTACCACTTTGAATTTATTGGTTAATTTTGTTTTCTTTTAACTGTCTTTTAAATTGCAAACGGAGTGTATTGTTGTTTATAATTGTTTGATTTGAAAGAGAAAATTGTCGAAGGTAAATGTGACGTCACTATGCATGATTTACGTCGGCTGGTGTTATATTCCAAGCTTTAGATGAATAGGCGGATTCTGTAGAACTGTTATCCCCGTATATCCCCCTTTAATATTTAGATGTTATTAGGCGTTTTGTGCAAGGAAAATTTCATAAATAATATATATTTTGAAATGAATTATTGTTTATAATTGCTTGGTTTGAAGGACGAAGAAAAAAGTCGAGGCTAAATCTGACGTCACTATGCACGGTTTACGTCGGTTGGTGCTATATTCTCCGCGTTAAAGGAATAGGCGGATCCTGTAATCATCCTCATAGATATCCCCCTTTGATACCAGACGTTTAGCGCAAGGGGAATCTCATATATAATACATGTTTTTAAATGAATTGTAGTTTACTGTACTGAACAGAATTATGACTATCACTTGGGACACACCAATGATCATATCATCCTTCGCTCGGTCCAACGGTCACACAGTATATATATTATCAGTATCATACTAGGACATAGCCAGTGAATGCTTTAGAATACGTAGGAACATGTTAAAATAAACTATGTGAAATAACTGTTGCCTTTCATGACAAGTCAGGGGAAGATGTTAATTGAAACTATTGTGAAATGAAAGGTGAAGATAACGAACAGTGATCTATCTCATAACTGCTATAAGCAAATAATAAGTATTTCATGTTGAACAGTTGCACATGCCGTGAGCCCTATATTTTGACCAAGTAAACTGAGTTATCCGTAGCTAAAATCAATGTGTGTCATTGAAGATGATATGACAGTATAACCTTGTTTATCACATTGGATTGCCCAAACAGAGATATTTCACCACCGAAATCCGAAGTATTATATAAAGTGATGAGTATTGATTTTCCATGCACAGTCCAAGAACACTAAACTGGAATAGTGTCAACTTGTCGTTATATATCGCCATGCTTGTTAGTTTGTGTATCGATTGTTGAATACAGATACAATTTTATTGTCCAATAGCCTTCAGTCATCTATAAATTGGGATTTTTTAAAATATTGATTAATCTTTATGAGTATAGAATAAATAATTGGTTTGATTGCTTTATTAACATAATACGATGAGTAATTGCAGACTAGCATGATGAAGGCATGATGACAAGTACATCACGATATTTTTTCCTTATATCTCGAAGGTGTCAGATTACAATGGCGACAAAAAAGTTTCATATGAAGTTTTTGTGATGTGTTGTACTTCCTCGTAGTATAGATAGATTAATTTTCTTATGCAATGGTATTTTGAAGGGTTGTGTAGTTGTGTTGTGTATATGCGATGAAAGGTGAAGATAACGAACAGTGACCATTCTCATAACTCCTATAAGCAATACGAAATAAATAGTTGGGCAAACACGGACACCAGAGGTGGGATCAGGTGCCTAGGAGGAGTAAGCATCCCCTGTTGACCGGTCACACCCGCCGTGAGCCCTATATCCTGATCAGGTAAACGGAGTTATCCGCAGTCAAAATCAGTGTGCCAAGAACGGCTTAACAATCGGTATGAAACACGTCAGACAGCATTTGACCCAATGCGAGGTTGTATTGACGAACTAGATCGTTATAACGACCATAGAATTTGCGAAATGCTGACTTCTATTGAGACTGTTGAAACCTCTATACCATCTACTTGTTTGTCAGTAGCTCACCACGATTTAAAAACTGACTATATCCAGAACAAGCTCTTGGATATCGAATCAGTTGAGATATATAAACACCATACGCAGGTGATAATGGAATATCAATAATGATAATAATAATACTGATTGGTTTTATATAGCGCTTTTTCCAGTGTATGCTACTCAAAGCGCTCTACAATAATCGATATATATTATTACCCCGGCAGACCTTATATCAATCTAGAACTTTCTCAGCCTCCTAGGAAGCATACAGTGCAAGCTGTCATTACAAGCGCTAGAGCACTAACATTCTAACAATATCTTTCACTGTATATAGCCAGGTACCCCTTTTACACTTGAGTGGAGTGAAGAATAAAGTGCCTTTCCCAAGGACACAACGTCAGCCCTGCCGCAGCCAGGATTCAAACCCACGACCTTTTCGGTCGAGAGTCTGACGACCTAACCACTAGGCCACCGACGCCTACATAAATATGGGGAGTTGACGATGGAGAAGCTGAAATCATCCCGTTTGTCATACTGTTGAATTGTCAGTTTGTGTTAATCTAAGTTTTATTAAAGATAGTTTAATGCTCATAAAACTTTGACCTGTGCTGATATTTTCTGCAGATGCTAGTATGTCCATCAAGTTTTGATATGAAATCAATTTGTAATACCAAAGCCTTAACAATTTTGGTTGAAAAAAAGTCAACATCCTTAATTCTCAGAATGAGTTTTTTATCATGTGTGTTTTACCGAAAATAATATCTTCCGATTTTAATGGATTTGTCTGCATTTATTCTTTTTTCAAACCGATTTAATAGAATTGTGATGTTATCATATTTGCTGGAAGAATATTCAGTTTTTAATACCAAAACGCTAAAGTATTATCCTCTGCATGATTGTACAACGTCCCGAATATCTAGACATACAGAAGATGGAGTAGGGTTTCTGGGAAGAAAAAAAATCCTTCCCTGCCGACTGGTTTTGCGCACCGTGAGCCCTATATTTTAATCAGGTAGACGAAGCAATCCGTAGTCACAATTAGTGTGAAAAGAACGGCCTACCAATTGGTATGAAACACGATAGGCAACATTTGACCCAATGATATTTATATTTAGAATAAATATACTTATTTGACGAAGCAAAAAAGCTCATCGTCTAAGTTTAATGTCTCTTTAGGTGGAATGTTGAATCTTATAAATCCCGCTATCACTGTCATTAATTGTACTAAATGCTTATAAGACTTAAAAGAAGGATTTGGAATTGAACTAAAGACGGTTCATAACCATACTCTTGGGTTTCTCTACAGTTAGTGGATATTATCAAAACTGTACATCGTGAAAACATAGACAGCTATAGTCATCCACATACATTTGTTTTTATTTGCAGGTGAACAACTACATAATATGTATGTTAACGTCACAGGACATATAGTCGATTACCCGTGTTATTCTTCTTGGACCAGCTGTCATTGGTGACCTCATTTTGTTTGTACGTGAGAATGGAACCATTGGTGTTCACGTCACAATCGAGATCCAGTGTTAATATGAAACTGTCGACACGTTTTGGTCTGCGATATTAAGGTCTACGGTCACCTGTAACGACTTAATTGAAAAACATGTCAACTGTTCCCTGCAATTATTGTATATAGAATGTGCAAACACTAGAAAGTATTACGACATAAAGTCAGCTACATCTGAAAATCGACCTAATTCCACTTTTAATGCCATATTTTTTGTGAATTTATCTGTTATTGATGCGCCATTAGAAGATATACTCTTAATGAGATTTTCCTTGATTCCCTTGATCTTAAGTAAGTACTTCTTCTGTAGTTTTTAAACGATTATGAACAGAGTACTGCAACATTTCGAATTGATCCATTGCTGTTAAACGTTCAAACAAATGGTTGTTTGTTGTGAAACTTTTATTATTGCTTTCTAATATAAAATATTTGGTTATATTTATTTCTTTAATTCATCAAAGTTCTGCAGGGATACAGAACTCACATTTAACTGATTTGCGAATCAGTAAACCAAGGCTCATATGTTATACAGATGTTTGAATCCTTCTTCCAGAAGATTTTTGGGTAACTCACAAAAATATATAATGTTTAATCCATCCTATAAATTATCCTGAATATCCCCTAGAGCAACAAACATCACAGATGTTTCTATTCTAAAAAGAGAAATTTTCATGAAAGCAATGCATGATGGGAATGGAATTGCCTTAATAAAAATGACTGTAAAGTATGAATATTGTTTAAAAAAAAAAGAAAGAATGTTTATAAACTATTGATTTGAGACAATGAATTATGTAATTGCAAAAAAAGTCAAGATGTAAAGAGCAAGCCTATAGCAAAACAAATCGTCACTGATCCTTTTACATAAAGCCAAATAAAATATGTCTTCGATTAGAATAGTAAACAAAGCTCAATAAGAACAGTGCATTTTAACTAATGGGGAATTGAAAATAATGAACAGTGATCAATCCCATGAATCTTAATCGAAAATAAAGGCGTTGCATTCAATTGAAAGATAAAGAATGTTGAAATTCAAGTCTTTTTGTCCCTCAGATATGCATAAATGAAATGGAATTCGACTTTTTTTTACAATGTCATTAAGGTTTCGAATGCTTGTTGTCCAATCTTTAATGACATCGTGAAGAAAGCAAACGTATTTGCCTTTTAACCAAAGTGTGAAAACAATTTCTTTATTGGCAACACTTAGTATTATTAAATATTGTTCGATCACATCGAATATTTCGCGCGTTAGCATGAAATAGATTAAACATATGATTCAATCTTGACTGAGTAGTTCTGCCAAAAAGAGTCTAAAAAGTCACACGAAATGCTGGCTCTAGCACCTAAATCGTAAATGAATTTGAAATAAATCTGCCAACTTTGTTTTCAATGGTTACTTGCAATCTATGTTGAAGTCATTTGAACGTAACATGATTCAGATTAGAGATTTAACACTTACAGACGTGGTAAAGTAACTATGAACGGAGCAATATTTAAGTGCAAAATTGGTAGCTCCCCTCTATAAAAAGTTATCTCTACAACCAAAATTTATGCTAACAAAGTAAAGCACTGTAATGGTCACCCGAGTTATATAAAGTTGAAAAAGGACTCTTCACAAGGTAGGTGTCTATTATTGAGACGACATTAAGAGCATTTCACTACCTGAGATATCCCCATTATAGCATCGCATGATCGTACATGTATTAGCCACGTCACCCAATATTTTTATATATCAAAGCCCTTGCAATTAATATCGTCATTACATTGAAATATAAAGGATTAATATAATTTAAGTATGAACAAATGCAATTGAAAAATGACAGAGGATGATAAAAATGACTAGTATCGTCAATCTTTGACAACAATTGCCGAACAACGTTAAATTTAAATGTTGTTGTTTTTTTTTTTTACAAATACAGATTGTTTATAATAGCGAGTGTGTACCTTCCTTCTGCATGATTCGCAGAAATATATATTTCTTTTCACCCGCTGTGAGACGTTTCTTTCGACGGTTTGATATAGAAATATCAGCGAATGATCCTCATACTATGTGTGCGCCAAGTCGATGTTCGTAGATGAGTGACATTTAAATCAAAATCTATGTTCACTGTAGGGACGAGTCAATGTTCCCAATTGATATCTAACTTACTGTACCGCATGCGATATGGCAAATATTGGAAATGTATACAACTAACAATAAATAAGAAATAATCGTTTGATAAGAACATTCCCACATATACTACTAAACATGTGAATGTTGTTGTAGATAGAAGAAAGAACATATGACATTCATTGTTTGGAATTTAAACCTGTACGTCCCGTGTCTCCTTGTGATGCTATTTTGTGAAGCCCCATGATGTTTTGTCGGGAAGTTTCAATAAATCTACAGACAAAATGTCATTGCAATAGCATTATAATAATTACCACCTTCCTTATTGAAATATTATATTTAAAAAATGCTGATAGGATAAATACTCCCATTATTTTCAGTGATTTACCTACGTAAAATACTGTGTATGTTTCTCGGACTAAACAAAGTTATTGCTATCAATATGTATAAAATAATCACATAAGTGATATTGATCACAAAATGAAAATGTGAATATAACGAGCACTGGTCGATCTCGCAATTCCTATAAAGAATACAAATTGATATTAGAACAAACACATCTCCTAGGACACACAAGGCGTTCAATTAGGCGACTAGGAGGAGTAAAAGAATCCTGCTGACCGGCCACATTCACAATCCAAATCACAGCCTCTCGTCACGAGGAGAACACTTTATCCACAGCGCTAACGTGGCCAGCACAATACCAAATAAATCTTAGCAATCGCCTACATTATAACTGGCAACATTAAAGATACGGCTATGTTGTATTGGGGGAAACCCTAACGTTTAATGGAAGGTGACGATATGTATGTACATATAAATAGATAAAACAGTAATTTGAATTCTCAATGATTAAAGTTACAACATGTCACAGTTGAATTTTGTTATATTATGACTTTATTATGGTAAACTTCGTTTACCATTTTGATGTTTGTGGATTAAAACGAAAGTTACACAATGGACACTATATCTTGTATTACTAGATGATTAATTACTTTTTTGTTTGTTTGACTACACTAGATTTAAAAGAATAATTTACTCTCAAATGTAATTGAATGTAAATAATTAAACAGTATCTAAACTCAAATGATATTGAATATAAAAATTTAAACAATCCCCACGTTTTTCTATTTTTTGTGTTCATTAGATGCTTTATAATGACAAATCGCATCATGATAACAAGAAACACTACAAGACATGCAGATCAGTTGAACTAGTTCTATTAGATAACAGATAGCAATGTATAAGTTAGCTCTTTCTCTAACACTTATCTACCTTATAACTACTGTCCCGGTAGTGTACCAACAGTGTCGTCGTCATCTGGAATTTCGTTTCAAATTCTTTGGAAGATTGTCAAACAAAGGCTATAAAACGATCTTTTCTGCAGAAGGATTAACCTATGGGGATGTATTGAAGAAATGTTCTACGTTCTGTAATGGGGATCAGCGCTGCATTGGTCTAGAGGTCTGTCAAATCAAGGACGATAGTTTTCGATGTCGTGTTTGTTGTGGATGGAAGATAATTGGAAGTAAACATGTGGATGAACAACCTGGTTGCAAGTATCTAGAAATGGTAATTATATTCAATGTTTAAAACTTAATTGACGCAAAACTAAAATGCAATAATACTGACGTACATGATTGCGAAAATGCTTAAGTGATCGGAATATCCGGGGGAAATACGAAATTAAATGTAACACAAAACAAAGTTAAACTTGTTATACCTGTATATGAGATAATTGTACTATAGTTTTCAGAAATCCTATGAAGAAACAATCCCCATATTTTAGCTTTATCTTTGAAATCAATCGAACATCGTTACGCATCTAAACGCTTGTATACCAAATTCTTGTCAGAAATTGATAATATTTGTTTTACAGGACCAAGAACACAGAGCGAACCGTAAGTAGATATCAGTGAAACAAGTTTATATTGAAAAATAAATGTGTAATACGATAATTCATAGGTTTGTACTAGAGCTACTTGTCGGAGAGATAGTATTTGCAATATTATGGACGTATGGGAAAAAGCACAACACTTAATCAAAGAGCATTGTAACAATAGTATATATATATATATATATATATATATATATATATATATATATATATATATATACGTATGTATGTATGTATGTATGTATATATATATATATATATATATACATACATATATATATATATATATATATATATATATATATATATATATATATATATATATATATATACATATATCATTTTACATTGGTATCAATATACGACACATCCTTTTCTCTTTTGAATAGCACACTAGTATTCCCCTTTCTCTATTTCTCTTTTCATATAGACATGTTGCACGTAGCGGTCGTCATATCAATTTAGTGCCATTAAATATTATAATCTGCTTTCATAATAATATTATTATACAAAGTTATCTTTCAATTATAAAATATGTATATAGGGTGTGATTGTTAGACCCAGCAGAGCATGAAAGGTGAACATAACGAGCAGTGATCAATCTCACAACTCCTATCAAGGTGAATATAACGAGCAGTGATCAATCTCACAACTCCTATAAAGCATTGCAAAATAGAGATTGATTGATGTTTTCCGCCACATCCAACAATTTTCCAGTTATATTGTGACGCCCAGTTTTTTATTGGTGGAAGATATAACCCAGATGCAATGCACCTGGGATGAGACCACCGACCTTCCGCAAGTATACTGAGAAACGTTCTCACTTACCGTCGCGAGCGGGAATCGAACCCGCACCGATCAGAAGTGAGATATCGTGTGATTTAGAGAGCAATTCTCTAACGACTCCGCCAAGGAGACCCCCGCAAAATAGACACAAACACGGACTCATGGATATCCCAGAGGTGGGATGAAATGTCATTTACGTGTCCCGAGTGGTAAGCATACTTCACTTCAGAATGATAAATTAGAAATCGAAATATTGATTCACTTCTTAATGAATATTATTCATGAAATTCCCCTTGTGTTAAACACACAGAAACATCCACATGATGACTATACAACATAATATACAGTGATAGTTATATGACTCGGCTACTTATTCAACAAGGGAAATATAATTCTACCCGACGTAAACAATATATTGTGATGTAACGTTTAGCTTCAATGTTTTCTTCTTTCAAACAAAAACAATGTACCAATTTTGATGCACCAGATGCGCATGTCGAAAAATAATGTCTCTTCAGTGATGCTCAAGCCGAATGCATCTTGTTAGCCATTTGCATGTAAAACAGAGCTGAACATAGATTAAACCAAAAAATTAAACTGTTAAACAAGTAAGCGTATACAATATTGTATTTTTCATTTAAAGAAACTCGTTAACTCGTTTATCTAATCACATGTAGTTGTATTGCTGTTTTTCTAACGCGACAAAACTGTTACAATATGACAGGGCCTTCTCACTAGGTACTGTATGATAATAAGTCAACTATCAGAGATGATTTTGCACAGCACATTAACACCATTGCTGATTCGTGATGCTTAGCAATCAGTCATCTTCTGAAAAGAACAACTCATGATTTTAAAAAGAATGCGGTACTATCATACTATATCATCAAACAGATCTAGTTTCATACTCTATCATTAAACAGATCTAGTTTTCAAATATAACCTGTCATTCCTGTGAAACGCTGTTTGGTGTGTTACATTCCAATTGTTAAGCCATTCTTTACACATTGATTTTGACTGCAGATTACTTCGGTTACCTAATACTGTTATAGGGCTCAATGTGGATGTGGCCGGTCGACAGACAATGCTTATTCCTCCGTAGCACCTGATCCCACGTCTGGTGTATCCAGGGTCCGTGTTTGCCCAACATTCCATTTTGTATTCTTTATAGGAATTTTGAGATTAATCACTGTTCATTATCTTCACCTTCTCTATCAACTCCCTCATGCTATCCCCCACACGTAGCGGGAGGATGGGGTCATTAATAGAACGATTTCCTGAACTCCCCTGAAGTTGGATCAACATGAAAAACGTTACGTATGGCAAACTCAGATAACATTCTGGACATGTTTTACGCTTTGTTCTAACCATCATTGGAGAACATATGATACACCTTTAATTATTTTTTCTACTACTGTTATAAAGTTATTTCCCCCTTTGTATGTATAATTTCACTAACACTTTGATAGGAAATATTGATTAGTTGTATAGAAAACCTTCAGAGCGAGTTTGCCTTATTGTTAAGAGAAATCTGCAAAACACAAATCTAGACAGGTTAATGACAACGAAGTTGATGGTGCAGGGCTTTGAACAGTGTCATTTAAAAGTCAGCATTTCGCAAAACCAATGATCGTTATTACGATCTAGTTCGCCAATACAACCTGTCATTGGTACAAATGCTGTCTGATGTGTTTCATATCGATTGTTATGCCGTTCTTGGCACACTGATTTTGACAACAAATAATTCAGCTTGCATAATCAAGTTATAGTGATCATGGCGGGGGTAATCGGTCTACAGGGGATGCTTACTCGGTTTAGGCATATAACCCCACCTCTGTTATATCCAGGCGTCCGTGTTTGTCTAAATCTGTTTGTCTATTTTCGTATTTTTATAGGAGTTATGAGATTCATCACTGTTCGTTATATTTACCTTTCATGACATTTTACCACATTTCTATCTATAATAATGGTATATTCATTCCATTATATTTGAATGTATTTACCTTTGATATTGATAAATATAGTAACACTATTTTATCGGCTAGCAATACTCTGACAGAAATGAAAGAAAAATATAGATATAGAAATATATATAATTTTTGAACACACATGAAGACATGATGCACGGTGCTTTACTTATTGAAGCGCATTATTTGTTACACTAATTCTAAAGTGGCATATTTTTATATGTAGCTGGATCAAGAATTGCAAAAATATTGGCATCATTTGATCCATCATTACCTAAATTAGTGTTATTACCCCCTATTGAACAAGTGACAAAAACCGAAAAACGAAAAACGAATGACGAAAAATCATGTTTACAATAAAAAACAAAGTTGAAAATATGTTTTATATTGCATTGATATCAATGCATCGTTTCACATATGACAGGGGTAGTAAAGGATATGTTTGATAAGGCAAATACATTCGTTTTAGGAATATTATTATTATACCATACATTTGACTAAATCCATACTATTTAACAGTTGCAGCTATCGCATCGCTAAGTACAGTCTTTGTACAATATGGGGTTCCTTTACATGCATCAAACGCAGTGGATGGAAATACGAAATGCATTATTCTTACACAAATTGCACACTCTAGAGAAGAACAAAATCCCTGGCTACGAATTGATCTGAAGCGGGATGCCAATGTGAGGAAAGTTTTATTGTACAACAGACAAGACTTAGTTGGTAAGATAATAAATATACGAGTATTGCCCCAAAAAGTCGTAGACTATGTTTCAAGTTTCATAATAATATTTTTTTTTTTTATGATAACATAGAACGCAAACAAAAAACATATGTCCATAGCTGTCCGCGTGCAGACTTCACCTTTGTCCATTTCATGACGTTCTCTACCTTTGGGATTTCGGGGTCGTTATTTTCTTTTTAGGGATGCCTTCCCATCTTCGGTTCTGATGTCATTACCTTCACAAATCTCGGTAGCCATTTAAACACTAGTGCCCAACGAACATTCTGGTGGTATGATGTGCTTTCACATTCGTGTTTTGTTTGAGTGGGGGTTCAAACTACGATCAACACAATATTTTATGATTTCTCGTGCGCCAAGAATGCTTTTGACGTCGCCATATTGCGCAAATTTCATTACAGACACGTTTAAAAATGGCATCACTTCTCTGCTGTTGATGACGTCCTGTGTTTGTAAAACCAGTTCATTAAGCGGAAAAAATCACTGACTCCATTGATTTAAATTTGAGTGTGATATATTTAATATGAAACTAATTGCTTTCATCTAACAGAGTGGTGCAAAAATATCAACTTATTTTTGTATGTACGCCAATAATGGGGATGGATACCTTTTCATTCAGTGAAATATCATTTATCTCTTGTATTACTTATTTAAAATTTGACATTATTGTTTAGAATACGGTATGTTTTTTCATGTAAAAAATCTCGTGGATTTAATGCGCATTTTGAAAATCATTAACATTGTCTATGAATGTTTGGGACAACCCTCCTAGAAACAATTACTACCTCTATCTCTATCCCTGCTCTGCCCTTTACAACATACTTTTATGATGATCAAAATTTTACATATTGTATTATAACAATCTAGTTTGCCAATACATCCAATTAGTCCCCGAGGGTCTCTACAGCCCAGTAGCTAAGTACTTCGTTACTAGCTTGAAAATACGGATGTATATTTAATTGCTGTTATAAAATTTAGAAATTCATTTCAAAATTAAGGATTATCTCCCTCATGCATAGCTCTTATCCTTGGACGAATTTGGCTCCACCTTTTCGCACGCTGTTTTTGGCTATATTTAGCTCTAAAACTTCATAGTTATTTCGGATTTCAAACATTTCGATTGAGCATCACTGAAGAGACATTATTTGTCGAAATGCGCATCTGGTGCATCAAAATGGGTACCGTATAAGTTTTACATCCTATATCTATTGTTTGCTTTTAAAGACAATTATATCATATGTTGAGTGAGATACCTGTATTGTCTCTAATGATAAATCAGTGGAAAGCGATTTAATGAGAATGTTGTAGGCGTAGGTATCATTGAGGAGGGTAAAACACTTTGACTTCAACTCACGTGCCAAAAGTATGTCAATCCCCTCAACATGGCCGCTTAAATTTTTTGTTTACATTTTGAATGAAAAATAAACACTTAATTTATTCCATCCTATATTACCTTAATATTTTGTGATAAAAGCTTTCAATGGAATTACTTTCTGACATCGTTTTGGTAGACTGGAATAGGGGGATCTGAGGCAAGTGTTTGACATTATTCCAGGTACACAATATTTCCCGGTTTCAGTCATCGGTGGTACGGATATATGCAACTCGACGTTTTATATGGGTTTTTTTTTAAAAACAGGGCAAACATTTTCAATTTGTTTTAAGTCGGGAGATTGTGGGAAGAAATCTGATGGGACTGTGTTTCATTGTTTCAAGTCCTTCGTCAATCAGGAATGTTGATCGGGACAATTGGGTAAATTTCCAAAATATTTCACCTCACTATCAGCCTGGCTCCAATTTTGCCGCTAATCTTACTCAAACCTAAATTTTAGTCTGGCATAAAAGGTTGGCCGGGCCTCAAAATTAGCTTTTAAAACTGTTTTGGCCTCAACCAAATCTTTTTATTCAAACTTTTGATTGATTTTATAAGTCTTTTAATGTTATGGCAGATGAATGATATGTTCCTGTAGTTTTATAAATGAAACTTATCATTTGTGTTCAACAATTTTCAAAATTAAAAACCAAAAACAAATCAATAAAGTTAACTAGAATTCAGGAAAAAAATAAATAAGCCAATCATTTCATTAGTAGCGTATCCTTTTGTGTACAAATACATATGGAAGGAAGGGATACGAAAATGATGTTATCAATAAACTGATTAATACTTTTTCAATAGAATCAATAAAATGGGCGGTAGTCTATGCTTATATTTAGATGCTCATTTAATAAACAATCAAAACATGTTTTGTATGCATTGTCATTTTAAAAAACTAAAACCAATAATAAATCAATGATACCAATGAAGATTTTAATTAGAAAATTAGTTTTTGCTGAGGTCAAAATATGTGTTGGTTTAGGTCAGATTTCAGTCCTGGCCAACTGTGGAGACAAGGGGAAAATTGGGATCGGAGCCAAATATGATGCCGAAATTGGGCTCAAGCCATGGGACCAGACTAGGTTTAATAGCATGCCTGATAAAATAAAGGTGCCGTTTCGTGTATGTTGCAGGAGAATTGTCAGTGTAGCAACATGGCTGCTTTGTGTGTAACACTTTTTGAGCGAAGACGATTGGTTTTTTTGTTGAATATCAATATCCTTCAGTCATTTATAATTTTAAATAATGATCAATATTTAAGAAGATGAAATAAGTTTTAGATTTCATTGTTTTGTTAACAAAACACAAAGAGTAAAACCAATAACGGAGAATTAGGCAACAATCATGATATGTTGAAAACGGGAAACCAATATGAACTTAATGAGTATTTATTTTTAAAGTTTAATATATATTACTTTTCTGATAACCTATTGACGTACTCTATGTATTGCAGAATAACGGCTACAATGTTCTTATATATATTTGCAAGAAATGCAGAGGAATTTTCAATAATTGGCTCGGAACTAATCAAAATATTGATATATCATTGATGCCACCAATTTAGAATGTGCAAAATTGTTGTTATTCATCTTCTATTAAAGTGGAATAATTCAATTTCATCGACAGGCGATCGACTGCATAATGTAAGTGTAACGGTTACAGGACATGGAGTGGACTATTGCTGTGGATTTTTTCCGGGACCAGCTGCAACTGGATATCTCGTCCTGTTCATGTGTGAGAACGGCGTCACTGGTGTTCATGTCACAATCCAGATCCTATCTGAAAATGGGCCCTTGAATTACCTTTCCGTCTGCGAAGTAGAGGTTTTTGATTAACTGTGATTGATATTTCCCTACAACTGGAGAGATACGATAAGCTGAATATATGTATTGTTTGGTTTTGTTTGTTTTACGTCCCGTTGTGAATGGTTCACCCCTACTGAGTCAGCTATTGTATGCTGGTCTGTAGTCATTGTCAATGTCATGCCGATATTCTGTGTATTACTTTCTTTAATCATATACATTCTAAAGATACCCATAATTATGTTGACATCAATACGCGTACAGAATGTAAGGTGAAGATAACGAACAGTGATCAATCTCATAACAAGCAATACAAAATAAATTGTTGGACAAACACGGACCCTGGACACACCAGAGGTCTTTTTCTAAACATTGATACGTATCTTGGTATCTTTCACGATAAATGATCATCAACGCCAATGCTTACATGTGCCCAATACCATTACCTGAAATCGAAATATACATTCATCCGATATTCCTTAAACTTAACACAATATTACATTTCCGCAATAGAACAATCAATAATATCTTTAAAAAAACCACAATCTATGAAACTTTTATATAACATAGACGTCGGATCAATTCACAATAGCTAGATATACTTGTATACTATCCCATCATATGCTAGAAATAGAAAATCCCGTGCTGTATTTTCGATTCTGGTGTCTTCATTTTAACCTTCATCATACCTCGCGCATCATATGATAATGACTGCATTATCGGTGCACTAAAATGTCAAAGTCACACTAATGTAGTTGGGAAAAGATACGACCGTTAATGAAGTTCATTATCAAGGTCAAATTGATGCACAAAGTAGTTATTCCATTACTAATCAACTGGAAGATATTTGGAGCCAACCCACCAAAAAAAAAAAAGACGAAACAGCAAAACACGTCTTTCATTTGTGACTCATAAGCTGGAGTATTGACGAAATTCATAGCATTCCAACTGATAAGTTAGATTGCCTTAAAACCAGAAAAAAACACATTCTCTCTACTATAACACGTTCGCAGAAAATAGACGCAGACTTTCAGGGCGTAAATGAAGAAGACCAGATAAAGGTTTAGCGGCATTCATGAGACCTGGCATTCCACCTAGGGATAAACTAGATTTAGAAGAATATTTATTTTACTATATCACAATCAAAATATATTTAGGTAAACAAAAAATGTATTCTACACACAAATGACCTCGTGTCATGTACTCTCTGCCGTGTTTCCTACTAATAATTTGTAGTTGTGTCGTTCTTTACAGGCTGGTTTAAAATACGGATTACTCCCTTATTTCACCTTTTCATGTACATGGGAACTAGTACATAGGATTTGATGACATTACCATCTTGTTATTGAATTTATATTTATGAGGATTTTATTTATTCTACTGTGTATGGTGGAATAGTTCTGGTAACACGTGTCAAATAATGAAGTGAACCTTTCAAATGAATTCGCCCACTAGTCAAATATTAAGTTGAAAAACGTACAAATGCTTTCCTGCTTGACATTTGCCATCCGTTTAACAACATAATGATCTAGCAAGTCGACGTAAAGATTTGGCGGGTCTACAAAGTGTTCCGACAACTCGACATCATGATATTCTTTTCAGTCTGTCATATAATGATGTGTTCCGACAACTCGACATCATGATATTCTTTTCAACCTGTCATATAATGATGTGTTCCGACAACTCGACATCATGATATTCTTTTCTACCTGTCATATAATGATGTGTTCCGACAACTCGACATCATGATATTCTTTTCTATCTGTCATATAATGATGTGTTCCGACAACTCGACATTATGATATTCTTTTCAGTCTGTCATATAATGATGTGGACTTGTCGGATATAAAGAGAGTGTAGATGTCAACACATGAAATTAGCATGATTATTAGAATTAAAAGGTTATGAGAAAATGAAAACGAGTTGGTTTTTTTTGTTGACAAATTGATACATCATCATCTGACAAATCAAACAAATCAACTGACATGTCTAGGTCATGGGATACATTGTTCACAATGAAAAGTGAAGATAACAAAGAGTGGGTAATGCTTTACGAGTTATTTCACCATGGATGCAGATAGCATGCAGCACGCAGCACATTTCGTTCCTCAATTGAGGGTGTAATACGGAACAGATAGATTTACTAATTCTGATTGTAATTAATGCCAGGTAAGGAATTTTACTAAGGACTTAAGACAGTATAACTGAACAATGCTATATTAGTGACTTGCAACATTTTTAAGTGTCCCTTTTGTGATTTACTCGCCGAAAGAACAACAATGCAGTCATCGAGTTCTTAAGATCAGAATCAGATGATCCTAGCATGTCTGCAGTCTTCATTATTCTTATTGATGTTGTCGACAACCAAAATATAAAACACAATTAAATATGCTTGAAATTACATGTGCAACTAACGCATACATATGCATTATTAGCCTAACATTTCTAGTTATGTTCGAACCTTCGATTCTAATCGAAAATCAGTCGATTGTTGGCAAATCTAAGCGCTCAATTATGAAAATTTTATTCCAATTAATCGGTTAATAGATTTTGTTCTCTCAACAGCTGAACTTTTTCACAAATAATCCTGTCGTGACCTATTTGTTAACCTAATTTACTCGAATGGCGGCACACATGAAAGCGAAAGCATCCATACCCGGGGAATAACGCATGATTGCTTGTCAGATAGGCGTACTTTGATTTAGGCATATACACGAAGTGACCATCCATCAAAGAGATTCTTGATGCGAGCAAAGGCATGTGTGGATTACGTAGATTAAACAGCTTTCGAAGGTTACTGTTACTCAATCTGCACGTGCTTTCGATCTGATTTTTTTTGGGGTGGGTGGGTTTTTGTTGTTGTTGTTTTGTCTTATAAAATATTCTTTCCCTTTTTTCTTTGCTGAATTTTAATTACTTGTATGCCGGATTACCGTAAAATAATGACATGAAAATTTGATATACAGGGATATTCATAATTTATAACCGAAGCAAACGTTATGTTTGGCACGTAAACCCTTCTAAAAATCCTATTGACTTTTACATACACGTATGTAATTCAAGGATACTAAGATAGTAGAAGAATAACAAATACACACAGAAAATATCCATTTACACTCTCTCAGCAATAGAAACAACAAATACAAATATGTAGAAAATATATATTTACACTTTCTCAGTAAATACATTACTTCATGAGAGAATTTCTTTCTGTCCGATTATAATCGATAATTAGTTACAGTAAACCAATCATCAATTATGAAATTTTCGCAGATTCTCATCACTAAATTAATTTCATGCTGGATAAATCTATGTGTTGCTCAATGTCCATTAAACAGAACATCTTATTTGTTTCGAATTGGTATCTCTAGTGAAATATGTCTGTTGAAATATATTCAATGTTTTGAAAATCAAATATTGTACGTAGCACAATTCAGCTCTACTTACTGCAATGAGCACATAAATAATTATCAGGGACGTAGAAACAATGGGTCTGTCCCCTTTTATTATTATATGTAAAGTTTGTTTTCACGTGTGTACGTACATCGGTTTATCTATAGAAAGGATCACTTCATTGTATTTCCAGCGGAATTATTTCAGGTTCCCCATCACCAATTTTCCATATTTATGTAGCAATATGCCATAATTGCCTGCATATGGTGTTTATATCTCACTATTGATTCAATACGCAAGAGCTTGACAAATAAGTTGATGGTGCAGGGGTTTCAACAGTCTTGTATATAGTCAGCATATCGAAAGTTATGTAGTCGTTATGACAATCAGGTTTGACGATGCAACCTGTTGTTGGGTCGGGTGCTGTTTGGCTTGTTTCCAACCGATTGTTGGGTCGTTCTTGGCACACTGATTTCAACTTCGGATGTTTCCGTTTACCATATCACGATGTGAGCCTTACGGTGAGTGTGGTCGGTCGGCAGGGGATCATTGTCCCTCGTGGGCACCTGATCCTACCTCTGGTATATCCAGAAATCCGTGTTTGTTCAACTCTCTATTTTGTGTTGCTTATAGCAGTTATGAGATTGATCACTGTTCGTTAACTTCGAATTCTATACACTGGTCACCCCTTTCGCTTTCACCCATCATTAAATATTTAGAGCTTTCTATTTTTTTCTAAAATTTAATTGTCAAGAATTTCCAAACAATGTTGTGGTCAGCTTCTGCTATGCCCTCTTTATTAAATAATACTACATGCCTTTTTATAGCATGAAAGGTGAATACAATGAACAGTGGTCAATCTCATAACTCCTATAAGTTGTTTTTCAGCCTGTTAAACCTAAGCATAAAAACCTAAACATGATAATGAATTTACTAACGTATGCTTTGCTAAGCACAGTTTGTTAATACCATTTATGTAAAGCTGACCAATTTCCGGTGTAAGGGGGATAACTGCAGAGAGGCAGGTCATTATCTGAGAAATCTTCATGAATATCTGGTAAGTGCTGCTAGAAATATACCACCAAAATTGTGCCATCTTTATTACGTTGCAAAGTTTTCTTGGCTTTATTTTAATTGAATATCCTTATTTCAATAGTAGAGGCTATGTAAGGCATATATTTAGAGGGGTAGGGGAGTTCAGAAACCTACCTCCAATCCGAATTTGGTAGAAAATAAATATACCATGCTATTCTTATGCACCTCCACTACTATAATAAGTGTTATTCCCGAGGATAAATTGAGGAAAAGTGTTCGCGTTGACCCAACCCCCTCTTCAAAAAAATCTGGGTTATCTTAAGTATACAAACGAACTGTTGCAACATCAACATATTCAGATTCTGTCTTATCAATTAAAATACGTCAACAGTTATTTAAAGTTTTATAACGCAAACAGAAGGAAAAGGCCTCATCCTAATCATGTACTATGAACTCACTATTTATCTAGTGTATATAAGAATATACCTGAATACATTTCATTGCAAAATATCTCACTTGCATCGTTTCATTATGTATATAAGAATAGTTATATTGCAAATCACATTTTCTTCTATGAACCAACCAATTTCAGCACGCGACACAATCTGTTCACATTGACTATAAACGGATTATAAACTATCTTAAAGCACGCGACTGAGAGAGCGTAATGGTTTGAAAAAATAGAACATCTGTTACAAAGATGTCGCAGGTCAGACCTTTGGATTAAGATTGTAAACTTAGGTGGATTATCATCCCAATCGTGCGGTCTCCTACCTCCTAAATACAGTGCACCTTGCAATGTTAATAAAAGACAGGGTGAGACGAAATGTGACGTCATGTCTGTATTGACGTACGTCACAATAACTACTGTGACAGAGGCTAGGAGTTCGTTTTACGCAACAAAAAAGAAGCAATGTAAACAAACGGTGTTTTAGTAAATGAATATAAATATAAGAAATGAACATCACTTTTGAGCTGTTCATGGTCGATATGAACGGATTTGGATTTGCCTCAAAAGTGATGTCTATTTCTTAAATATACCCTAATACATTTCATTGCAAAATAGCTAACTTAAATCGTTTCATCATTTATGAATGTTACAACAACTAAAGTTAGCCATAATCCATGTGTATAAATAATATCTACTATTGTGATAAAAATGTTTGCATATAAATAATCAGTAATAAATACCATTCATGTAATACAACCCAAATAATGCTAATATCATGAAGGTGTTTTTAGATTGCGTAGACGTATCGTCCTTGAAAGTATAAACAATGTAAATAAAAACCGTTTTATGTCCTGCATCTAAAGAGTTATGAACGGAGGTAATCTGACCTTAAAACTGACAGCATATCGTGGATATAAATCTTGTTTATAAACAAGTGACTCTCTTCTGGTTTTTTTTTTTTTTTGATAATTCTAGAACAAATACCATTGTATAAGCAAACTGAGTTAGTAAATCTTGATATGGTTGTAGATTCTGTATACAGTCCACCGCATTTACTACTTTTTAGACGGTGACTATTCATAGCCACTGTATTGTGCTATCGCCACAGTGGACGTTACTGTATATACACGGCGACCCTAGCGGCAGAATTTTGCAGGCAAAAAATCAAGAAAATGGAGTTATTTTTATTATCAAAATTATATGTGTATGATTGTAGACAGTTTTGAAAAGCTTTTTCAATATTTTTTGTTTCATACGCAAAGATAATCCCCAAATACTAGTATGTTATATTACTCGATTGAACCTCCCTCAAAAGATAAACAACCGTTAAAATGGTAATTCTAAGTAATTTGCGTAGATAGTTAAAATCGAATTGGAATCAATTGGTCAACGTTTATAACGGCAATTGTAATTGAAGTGAAATTAACGGTAACTTTTCCAAACTTCCACTTGTAAATTGAATTCAGAAACTACCAAAAAAATTATATGATTTAATGTATTATAACAGATACATTATACACTGTGTGTACGTGTGTGTATTTCATTATTATTATTATTTTAATATGCCATGAAACTGATTCTTATCTAGCATATTGATGGTATCTTGTGTTTTCATATTTTATGTGTACATTCAGAATAGGTAGAGTTACAGATTGTATACATGTGATGACGCCTTTTATATCATGGTCTTTTTAATGTTTTATTTATTTATTTGTTTTATGTGTATAACATTCTGTAGTAAGGTATATATGCATTGTAAAGCACCTTTGAGTGTACATGGTGTATGAAAAGGGCTCTATATAAATATGATATGATTATTATGATTAACGACAATAGATAATTTTTGTGTGTGTTTTTGAGAAAATTTGTAATAAAGAAGTTCGACAAAATCAGATCGCAAGCTGTAGAATTTCAGTTTGTTTAAAACATTTCCCCCTATTAGGTCATGACCAACTTCTCAAGCAGCAATCGTCAGCTGATTGTCAGATAGGGAACGTGGATCTCGTGTGTAAAAGAAATTAGGAAAATGTTAGTTGTCTTTGCTGAATAGATAGATTTAAATTTAACGGCACTTATTGTATAGAAGTAATCACGCTAATGTTCTATAATCACAAATTTTCCCTATTATTTGTGCACAAAGTCGAACACCTCAAATTTTAGTCAAAATTCCTCAACACAAAAATAAAGATATAAAATTTTGGAAAACGGAAAATATATTTTGTTCACCAAGATAAATGATATGAAAAAGCGTTGTAAATTCGTACATCGATTGTTTACCGACAGTTTTGTTTTACTATGAAATCACATCTTAACATACAATCCTCTCTACGAGTTAAATAGATAAAAGTATACAATTAGAATTGGCAATAATTGTTCGTTTTTTGAGGACCCGAATAAATGTTTGCTTAAACCGTGCCAAAGTCGTGTATGATCATTTACAACAATTGGTACACCAGGATTTTTTTTATAGATCTACGTTTAGGTAAATGCAAGTTAGAGTGTGTATTATGTTGTATTTTTCAGCAGGAAATATATCTTAATGATAGGTTGGAGTAAAATTCTGGTCCACTTTATGCATTGTTTTAGTCATGCTATTTTGCGTCATTTGAAACTGACCCCTTTCTATTTCCAAATAAAGAGATTATATCGATGCTTTTAAGGTTTCCCCTCTATCTAACCTACTGCAATTAGTTGGAATGCTTCTAGATAGTTTTGCATATTCATTTTGAATTTTACATCCTCCCAATACTCTGTTGGTTGAATATTGTTGATGTCCCACTCGAGACT
The DNA here is from genome assembly GCF_947568905.1 of Ostrea edulis. Lineage (NCBI taxonomy): Eukaryota > Metazoa > Mollusca > Bivalvia > Ostreida > Ostreidae > Ostrea > Ostrea edulis. Next base: position 77,593,879 of record NC_079170.1, read on the forward strand.
ATTTCACTCATATGGAGACGTCACCATTGCCAGTGAAGGCCTAATGCGAGGTGATTACGTCTTTTAAACAGTGAAGGATCTTTGTCGTACCACACCTGCTGTGACACGGAGCCCTAGTGTTCGAAATATCATCCGAAGGACCGCCCCATATAGTCGCCTCTTAAACAAGCAAGGGGTATTGAGGACCTATTCTAACGCAGATATCAACGGGACCCTATACTCTGATCAAGTCTACCTTAGATAGCTTTTTGATAACTCCTACATTCTATTAGTTTGAGAATTAGTGACTCAGGAATTATTGAATAATGTGTCATATGAAAATACTTTAAACACATGAAGAACTGTTTAACGATGAAAATAAGTAATAATTTAGAATCTAAGATTATACATGAGAGAAAATAGGATAAAAATTTACAGAAAGTAAGAAACATACACCACTGAAATACGATGTGCTTTGACTGAGTCAAAATGTTTTGAGAACTTAAACATTCCAGTGCCGTTGATTATTTACTTTTTAGTAGTTTTGAGGTTTCCATGATTGAGACTATACTTTAGAAACTAAAATATATTTTATAAACATATTAAGAATTATTGAACACTTTGAGAACTATTTGAACATGTGAGAACTACTCGTACATGTATTTGCGAATCTATGAACCTGAACAATATTGTAACGATTAAAATAGAAGGAAATTGTTTGAACATACGGGAATTTTTGAGAGGTTGATACATCGTTATTGAGTTTACATGATTGAAATGTCATTTGATTGAGAAGTTGACATTTCACGTATAAATGAGATAATTTGATCAATCATATACAGGAACGAACACGACCAACACTCTGTCTGAGTCAAGATATATTCCGAAAACCCGAGAAATGCACATGAAAAATGACTCATTTGAAATTCCTTTTGAAAAACAGGCAATTAGATCCTTAAAAATAAAAAATAAATTATCTTGAACTGTGATAAGAAAAATAACTTGTTTGTTCTGAGTTTAACATTAAGTTTTGATTGTCACAGTATGCAAAAATGATATGGATATTTCAAAATGGAAAGGCCATAGATTATAATCTCATTTTCCATTTTACAAGGTCATCATTTCTGAAATATTCCCTATCAGCTCAAAAGGAAAACAGTGCATGTATATGAGTTTCATGTTCCTTTATTGTCTTGAGAAAAACAAAAGTGTTCATTTACAAGGTATAATTAATTACTTCATTTTTGAAAACTGGATTTTCAAACTATATGTACATGTTTCAGCTTTTGCATTGAATACATTATCTATGAATTCGTTTATGCTGCTTTAACATTATTGAATTATTTTAGAAAATAAATAACCATTAATGATTCCTTACTCAGACAATTCTCTGCACTGTTTTAAGTTCTCCAGAGTTAAGCTTTTCGTAGCCCACGCCACTATCTTTCAGTACTATCAGTACTTTGATTAAAAGCAATATTATCCCCGGAAAACCAATCTGATGAGCGACAACAATAATAAAGGAGTTCTTTAAAAAAAAAAGTTTAAAATATTTCCTACGAAACAGATTATTCATAGCTGAACAATACATACCTAATAAAACATACATATTGTATTTGTCAGAAATCACTGTACATATTAAACTATCTATATCATTATGAAATATCATCCACGCACTCAGTGTGTCCTAGGTTGTCTGTGCTAGATGTAAGTTTGTAGTATTTGTGCGATATATTCTAAACCATTAGACAAGCTTTTAAAAAGCATTAAGGATTACCCTTATCAGCATATAACAACAAAGGGCTTACTGACTATTGGTATTCTGTACATGTATTATCAGCATAAATGTAAGTTATTTTTATTGGTTTTATTTTATCAAAAGTACAAGCTTTCTTTTACAATACTTTACATATAATCGCATATGCTGTTAATTTGAGATGATGTTATGTCAGTGTTTAGTTTAATCTGTGGTAAATGAAAATAATAATTCGAATTTTAAAACAAGAATGGCAACATACGGTGGTGGGGGCTGTGTACAGATTGTATTTCATATTAATTGAATGTTTGGATGTCAGAACAATGTTGTGTGATGATATCAGATATCGTGACACACACACACGAGCCGTGTAATCATACCAGACGGTGTACGTCCTCCGAGGAAGAATGATGTGTTTGGTGTTGTGCGTTCTGTTCCTATTTCATCCATTACAAACGGATTCTTTAGGAATTAAACCCCATGCTTTTGTTAAAAGTAAGAATATAATAATCATAATTATAGCAAACCATTCTGCATAAGCTTCAAGTACAAGGATGTGTATATATAACACATTAAGATACATGTAATAGATAGCATTTAGCTTAATGGAATAATTTATTTTAAAGTAGTTTATATAGCAAAATCGATATTGGATCTACCTAAAATTTAGTTTTCTTGAGATATCTTTTTATTCATATACAATCATACTCATAAAAAATATAAATCCTTCAATATTAAGAAGCAATATAGAATGAATAAAATGTGGAAAAAATCGCATTAATGGTCTTTTCCTCAAATATTTTTCACTACACACCTTTTTTATCACACGCCTTCTCTCCAAACAGGTGAGGTTGGTTCTTTTCTGAAGCATGCGCCGTGGAAACACACTGATATGTCCGCTTCTCTCAGTGGTCCAATGATTCTGACTCTCCAGTCCAAATATAAGTTAGGCGGTGGTCTCGTTTTCAGAAAGAAATGTAAGTATATAGTAGATTGTAGTGTCAATAATTAGACTTGCTGTTTAAGGAGAGGTGTTTTATTCTACGTACATATGTGTACTATTTTTTAATCAGAATGTGGTCAATCAATATTTGTTTCCACGAGATTAAATGAAACATGGTTGATGGATAAGGCAATTAACTATCGCAAGATACTTTTATTATCATATATATTCATTCAAATAGCATGTTCAATGAATGCAGTTTTTCGTTTACAAATATGTAGACAGTGCCCGATTTTTCCCTTTTCTGAAGTCAGAATTTACCCCGATTTTGGCACAACTGCCACACACTCGAAATAACGTATGCATAAAACATGTTTCATTATGGATTATATTTTCCGTATAGAGCGTTAATTTTTTATCTGTGTTGTCGTTAACTTTTGGAACATGCAAACACGTTTAAACAATCTACGTCCTGCCAATGCCCAACTTCACAATGCTCAAAATGGAAAGTTCAGATGATTGGTAATTCATTATTGGATGAAGAATTGTAAATATCCACCATACTCAAACTTGTTCTAGAACAAACAGAAAATACGAGATCTATAACTATCGTCAGGATATGGTTAATAAAAGGAATACTGGTATTAATGGGTTCGTCCCTCCCCCCTCCCTTTTTTTTTAGAAATCACGAACTGAATAATTTCGGCATTCATCTCTTCATCTAGAATATGAAAAAAAAATCGGATGAGCAATAAAACAGGGAATAAATGATTGTCTGGGGGTGGAGAACAATGAATAGTTTGCTTAGATAACTAGAAATATTGTTTAGTTATTGCAGCTTGGGAATGTATCGCTATGACATTCAAACATATGCCAGATTCTTGGATTAGTTCTGATCAACTATTATTTCTCCCCAGAAAAAATGGGGAAAATATCCTTTTCATAACGTTTGACTTCAAGACATAAATATTCATATATGAAAAACTTAATTATTTTGATGTACAGGGTCTGATTCACGATTCCGCACAAAAGTTTGTTTTCCATTTCTAATGATCAAAATATAATGTCTGATGTGTTTAAAAGATTTCACATAAAAATTAAGGCTATGTATTATCACAGAAGCTCATTTTAGAAAGTTTAATATTTCTTTTGAAAACAAAGGCTGTGATATGTTATTCTTTACGAAATGTTAAAAAGAAATGGATATCGATCTAAGTTTATTATATTTTTTTTACATTTCAAGCATTCTTTTAGGTAAAATGTATCATCTAAAAGTTAAAATTTGTGAGTATGCAAAACTAAGATGATTTATATTATAAAATTAATATTTCACTGGTTTGTTTGTTTACATGATAAAACGATTCGAGTCTCTATTTACATAACACAGATTTAAGGCTAAAATAGTGCTTTTATTCTTGCGTTCAGAAGGTAAACATTTTGGTTGTCAACATTAAATCAGTTATATGTTTAATGTTTGAGATCAAAGATGATTTTTTTTAAACCGTGAACCAGTCCCTTTAAGCCAGTTCTGTTCCTTTGTGTAAAATATATCGCTTGAAAATGGTATATCCTTTCCTGTGTATCACAAATGATATCCTGCACAATTCATCCAAGCTTGGACGATGATTGTAGACAAGGATATCCAATATGATCTTTCGGTTTACTTTTTTCCTCTGAAAATATTCAATGAATACAGAAAACAAATTGAATGTTAAAGAAATTGGAACTGATAATAATTAGCACATTAAGAAGCACTGTTCCCATAATTTTTATGAATTCAATTCGGATAATTTTCTACATGAACTACATCAAAAATAGTAGGAAACGCATTACGACGAAAGTTGAATACCAGTTTTCTATTGTGTCCGTGTTTGCCTTATTCTCAATTTCGTATTTTCATAGGGTTTATGAGACTGATCAATGTTCGCTATCTTCATAGTTTTCATCTTACATGTATCTCTAGAGGTATCACATTGAAGTCATCTTTTATTTTATGCTTCGTTCGAGAAATTGAAACTCTTCCAGATGGGTTCCAGATTTAAATCTTACCTTATACCTGGAGGTTGTAGCTGTAAACATTAAAATCTTACCTTGGCATGAGACTTGTGTTTATAAGCTCGGATCCGAAAGGATTATGTCACTTCTATATTTTGTTTCTCTTCTTAAAGTCAAATATAGGCACAAATGAAAAGGGAAAGAGTAGCACATTTAAGTATAGCATAGACTGAAAGAGTAAATATACATTACACCAAGTAATTAGAAACGGCATACTTCAGGAGAAGATAAAAGAAAGATCACTAAAAATATTATTATAGATAGACAATTCTATTAGAACAATTCTTTGGCTTTGACGAATTTGTTAAGAAATACTTGATTACATCAATTGATTTACTTTTCCAGTTGTGCAGGAAATAGTAAGTTCAAACTTGCACTATAAAATACTGAAAACATCTGATGCATTCTGATTTTGCACAATACCTTGCAAATGGTAACAATTATATGAAATGTGAAGGTAACGAAATGTGATTAATCCCATACTTCCTATAAGGATTACAGAATATACTTCTTCAGGTTTGTAGCTAACTGAAAGGGGAAGGTAATGAACAATGATAAATCTTATAACTCCTATAATGTAAAACTTATACGGATCCAATTTTGATGCATCAGATGCGCATTTCGATAAATAATGTCTCTTCAGTGATACCCAACCGAAATGTTTCAAATCCGAAATAACAATTAACTTGCTAGAGCTAAGCAATACAGAATAGAGAGTTGGGCAAAAACGTATGTCAACTGTTCTGTAGTAAAATTCAATTAGTTCCCGTGTATATAACTCTATCTCTCAAATTATTAAGGTAATTCCCCATACCACGTCAAATAACGTTAGAAACGTTATTCACGAGTCACGAACGTTATCACACATTCAATAAACCCGATGGCATTTTGGTGAATTTTGTAGACCGTATCAGGACTGATTGTTTTAAAGCAAACAACAAAAATTTAGAATTAAAAAACAACAACAACAAACGAATCGCAATAATACAAACAAACCGGTTTTATACAAGACAACGCTCGGGAGAGAAACGCTTATAGTTATATAGATCGCGAAGTCATAAACTCTCCATACATATTGTGTAATGACACACAGTCGTTTAGTAATTCCCGTGAGATTTCTGCAAATATTACAGATTATGATGTTAAATCGTGATGCCAACTTTCAATGTATCTATTGTAGGCCATTTCTTTTGTGTTATTTCTGATCATTAATGACGGTCAGAAATATCGAATCTCCTTTACAACTGACAAAATGCAAATTTTTGTGTGTTATATGAATGTACTAACAGTCACATATTTTTGTTATGTTTTCCTTATAATTTATTTAAACCTGAAAGAATACAATCGATGTCGTCATGACCCAAATGAAATATGCAAAATCTAAAGCTATATACCTGTATTACATTGTAACCCCCCTTGCATATTTTTTATATATATTTATTTACAAAAATCGATTTCGAGGCCCTCAGAATCCATAATAAATGTGCATATACATGCACATGTATGTGCATTATATCTCTTTTGTGTCTAATGATTTCAGGGTGTTCAATTTAGATCGTACGCTGACAGATTTGTCATATATCTAGGCCCTATGTCTAGGCCTAGGTGTCTTACGTTTGTGTTCTTGCGTGTACAGTATGGATCATGGGTGTTGTAATGTAATTTTCTTTTATCTAAAACACTTTTTGCCCGCACATGACCTTCACCGATGTGTTGATTAAAACGTCTCGATCGGAATGTATGCGGTAGTTACATGTCGTTTTAAAATATATGAATTTCCCAAGATTTGTAACTTGAGCATATCTTTCTCTGAGTAAAGGTTAAACATGTAATAAAATCATTCTGATCTACATCACTTTGTTCCAACTTGTTCTGACGACATAATTCTATTTTTTCATCTATTATGACGTCATGTCAGTGTTCATGTGACGTAGGCTAAGCTCCATAGTAAAGTTAGGATTTTTCTAACTTCTAGCCCGAACCCTGAAGCTTACGGCAATCAATGAAAGTGGTTTTTAGTTATTTGAAGTTTTAATGTTTTAAACTGTTTTTCAAAAACTACCCTGTTATATTTCTTGAAATGGTAATTAAGTAATGTAAATGGTGAATGAAACATGTTTGCAGAGATAGGAATTTTAGACACCATTTTCCAATATGCGTTTTTTCAAGGTTTTTAACCTAGAGGGGGTCATTGGGCTCGCACATTATCTGATACCCTATCTAATGGTTATGTCAAATGATTGCTGGAGTGTAAAGGTAAAACATATTGAAATGTTTAAAAAATCTTAAGGTTTTTGAAAACACAATTTCCGGATATGGTAGGCTATGGTTAGTCAAATTTCACTACTATACGCATATTTTCATCACCTTGAAACCAAGAGCATGATTTAGTTGATGCAAAATTATTGAAAATAGTCAAATGCAATACATTTTCTTTAATTCATATGAGAGAAACATATTTCTATCGTTTAAATAAAGACAGTGCCTTAAAATGAATGTATATTAAGACTGCTTGTTTTAAAGTGATGTGTTCTATTTTTACAAGTGGCTGTACTCTGGGAAAGGCCGCTGGACATATTTTCCTTCGGGAATTTGGTCAATATACATCCTCGACAAAATACATGCAGATTTTGATAGAAATCTGTAGGTTTTTCAATATTAAGATGTGGTATGGGGAATTACCTTAAATATATAAAAGCATATTCTGTGCATAATGAATTGCAACTCACAAATAACTTCATGTTGCAGGAGTTTCAACAATGTGATGTAAAGTCGTGCATATAATTCCTTATATTTGTTACATTCTTGTTTGTAAGCATTTCGCAAAATTGATGGTCGTTATAACGATTTAGTTTGCCAATGAAATTAATCATTGGGTCAAATGCTTTCTGACTTGTTTCATACCAATCATTATGCCGTTCTTGGCACACTGATTTTGACTACGGATAAGTCCGTTTACTTGATCAAGATATATATGTAGGGCTCATGACCGGTGTGACCGGTCGACAGGGGATACCTACTCCTCCTAGGCACCTGATCCGATCTCTGGTATATTCAGGGTTCCGTGCTTGCCAAACTCTCGATTTGTATTGCGTATGGTAGTCATGAGAATAATCAATAATCGTTATCTTCACCTTTTATATATAAGATCAAGTGTTATGCCGTCCATTAAATACCAATTTTTTAGTACGAATTACTCTGTTTACCTGATCAAAATGAATGCCTCACGACGGGTATGACTGATGAACAGGAAATTTCTAAATTTTCAAAGGCACCTGTTCCCACATATGGTGTATCCAGGGATCCATCTTTTCCCTACTACTTATGATATTAATTAGATTTTGATATCTCCATATGTTATTTGCTACATGAAACTATATGCAAAGTGAAGATAACGAACAGTGATCAATGTCATAACTCCTACAAGCAATACAAATAGATAGTTGGGTAAACATGGACCCCTGGACACACCATAGGTATGATCATGTGCCTAGGAGGAGCAAGCATCCCCAATCGACCGGTCACACCCGCCATGAGCCCTAAATCCTGTTCAGGTAAACGGAGTTATCCGCAGTCAAAATCAGTGTGCCAAGAATGACTTAACAAATCGGTATGAAACACTTCAGACAACATTTGAACCAATGATAGGTTGTATTAACGACAGTAGAATTTGCGAAATGCTGACTTCAATCAATACTCTTGAAACCCCTGTACCATCAACTTGTTTGTCAGTAGCTTGCCTCGATTAAAAAAAACTGACTATACGCAAAACAAGTTCTTGCATATCGAATCAGTTGAGATATATAAACACCATATGCAGGTGATGATGGAATATTGCTACATAGATATGGAAAGTTGACGATGGAGAAGCTGAAATCATCCCGTTTGTCATGCAGTTGAGTTGTCAGTTTGCCGTCTACTTTTAATAAAATATCTAAGTATGAAGCAGAAGTGGACGACTCTGTGTTGTCCTTTATTTCGAGCTCACAGTGATATATCAAATCGACATATGAATGAAAGTTATTATTGTCAATAGACCAAACGTCATCGATATATCGAAATGTCGAATTGAAGGCCACAACGATAGAAGTTTTCTTCTCGCGTAGAAGTTTTTTGAATAAATTCTGCTTCATATGGATATAGAAACAGGTGAACTAACAAAGGAGAACAAAAGGTGTCCATGGAAATTCCAACAGACTGTTGGAAGACCTGATCAGCAAAAACTACGAAGATATTGTCAATGAGGAACTTTCACATATTTTTATTTCAATTTCAGAGTACTTGTGCGTGGAATCAGAGTGGTGTTTAACAAAGTAGGTTTTTGAATGTCTCATCACTAGATATGAATATTTCCGTTTTTATTGAAGAAACAACTGTTTATGATATCAAAAACTCTAATCTTTAATTTACCGTGAGAAATAGTCGTGTATGGTGTTGAAAAGTCATAGGTTTTAATGTTATTTATTTGGGAAACATTCTGCGATTTCAAGTTTTGCTAAAAGTTCTTTAGAATTTGTTAGAATCCACATTCGATTAATACAACTTCTGGCATATGTAGTCGCACAGTAAGTTTGAAGTTTCACCTTCACAGATATTAATATTTTCATGAGGAGCAAAGATAGGGGCTTGGTAGAGCACTTACTGGATCCAGCAATGTATCTTTATTTGTAAGGGTTTTTTATGTAGTTAGGAATCCAATATAGGTATGGTACCTTATTTTCATTCGACCCATTGACTGGGATATTAAATGTGTCTAAAACTGAAGCATGGTTTTGAAAGGGTAGTTGGAGTATACATACGATTACCAAATGTGGAATTAATGCCAAGTTCGTTGAAATTATAGTTGTAATAATGATCCTTACAAAGACAATGTTTTACTAGCTTTGTCAGCTGGAACCAAACCATATTCCTCGTGTAACTTATATAATTCTTTTGATAAAGATGGTTTACTAAACACAGAAGGATATATGGTACGTACTTTTGTTTTCATATGTCTAATGCGGGATTTCAATATCCCTCTTATGCTTTTAACCCATTCTGACAATGTATCAAGTTCTTCTTTTTCATATTTAGCCCATTGTCTGGCATAATCTTCGACATAATTCATAATAGAGATGAAGTTCTGTCGCCAATTAAAAGATCGAGGTTCTCTTTAAGTCCGTCTTGATGTAGGTATTACTGTGGACAACAACTGCTGTATAGTTTTGTTGATGTTAGCCTTTCAGTAGCAGTTGAAGGGAGTTATCAAAAAATCAATATATTTCGTCTAGCATTCTCATCCGGAAAGTTTAATCTAATGTAGTCAGGAATAAAATCATTCCTGGACATCAGCACATCGCCACCGGACCATAATCATTTGATATTGAGGAAGTTCCCATTACGATCAACAAAGATCAGTTATCAGTCCTTATATAGTGTTATATTCTCTACTAATAGGTAAAAAATACAGATATATGCTGATACTTTTATATCAAATTCCACAACGGATTATACCCTGTATACCAAATCATTAAAGCAATCAACACCTGGAGTGAAATCTTGAATTTGATGAATATCAACAACTGGATAAAGACTCACCACGAACTAGTGCAAGAATATATCACGGAATTTAGCCAACATTAAATCCCAATACATTTTTCTGTGCTCATGAACGTCCATGTTGTCAACAATTCTATTCACTCGGACAAAACCATTATGATGTATTTTTAATTCTGTATCTACGTTGTGTTTCAGAATTCTTAATAACACTATATTTTATTTTCAGTCCATTTTATATCCATTTCTGATTTTGACCTGATTCACATATTTTACGTAAAACGCCATAGGGTACGCTTGTTAAATCTGGTGATATAAAATCATTTCATTGCATTTTTTGGAAACAATTTGCCATTAACGAGGCCGGGTACAATTCGAATTTTCGCGTTCTGCGCAGATGTTGCGCATCATTTCACTTTCATGAAGTCGTAAAAAGTGATCTCTACCGTACTGTAGATATTTTAACAAATACCATGTCTTTTAGATAAAAAAAACTAAAGGACTGTTAATTCATGTTCAAATATAGTAAATTCTAAAGATGATGCAGGTGGTTTTACAACTTTAGAAGACCAGAGCAGAAATCAGACAATATTTTCCGGTGGTTTGAACACATGGGAATTATTACAAAAAGAAATTGTTTATAGAAAAAAGTTCGACGTCGACCTTTGTCCCATGCAAAGATAAAGTCAGATCATTAATCTTAATATGTGTTATCATACGCATGTATATACATGTATATTTTCCCCTACCGGTTCATATCTTATTTCCAAACGCTAAGGGCCTTCGAGAGGCAGCATGAAAAATACACACAAATGTATAAATACATCAGCCAAAAAAATTTACATGACACATGGTTTAAACACAATGTCACTGTTATTTTAGATTGCATATATTGTTCAAAATAAATTTCCTAAGTGCATGTTCTGTTCTAGTTTACAAGGGGGGGAAATCCAAAATGGAAAAATAATAGCGATATCGAAGATAGTAAATTAATAGTTGATAACATTTGATGCATATATATTGTAGAAAACTTGTTTCTCATAAAAAAAACCCAACAAAGATCCGTTTAACAAACATTATCTAAATCATTTTCTACACTAATATAGTATTAATGTTGACGTCACACTTTAACCTCACATTGCGTCATACTCAACATGCATTGTGACGCACTTTTTGTGTATTCAAAGCATCTCATTGTCACTAAAATAATTTATTTTCTATCAAAAGGTCAATGTAATTTTTATTATTGAAATATTGTATACGTATATTATTAAGTATGGTTCCACGTAAAAATCAGGCAAAATCGCATTTTCGTGATAAGTCCATGTTCACGAAATGAACCCAAACTTAGCATACTAACTCACCGTAATATGTTTGGCAAATATACAAAGTAGTTTTGATTTATTTCGCCTTGTTCCAAAATTATGGACAGATAATTATGAACATGGAGAATTCACGCTTAGTGCAAATCTATACAAAATACTACTTGTAATCCCTTTGAAATCTAAAAACAGCAAAGCGGGTATGAAAATATATCATTATATAACATTAAACAAATAAAAAAGGCATGCTCTGAAATAAATATTTTTTTTGAAAGTTTCAATATAACATTTTAAAACCTCTCTGAATGTTTCGATTTTAATGCAATTTCGGTTATCGTTCTTGAATTTAACCTCGATGATCGCTAGGGGCGCTGCGTTGTCAACACGCTAAGTGCGCGGAATATGGCGGATCCAAAACTGAATGCCGTGTAGGACAATATTCCGACAGAGTGTGATCTACCTTGAAGCCTTATCTACAGGAAACGAATATATTTACCTTCGGAGAGTGTCAGAAATACATTGATGCATATGGCGTCACTGAAGATAGACCGTGTGTGAAGCAGCCGACAACGAAGACCGAGCAACATATCTTATATGACATGTGTCACCAAGTCGGCGCATTCTGGTAATTTCAAATGGTGTGATTTACATATTTAATATTTAAAGTCAAAATTCGCAATATTTATTATTACTAGCATAAAAATCATAACGATTGTTGTCTTATACAATGTAGCATTGTATGAGACGACTGTGTACAGATGACACCCACTCCCTTGTTTCAAAAAGTCTCATACTTTCAACAGTTACGCTATGATATGTTTTAGGCCTAATCGACGGCATGTTTCATTTGTAATGGTCTGCAATAATAGCAGACATCTACGTATCCTCCACACAAACTCTTCCTGTCTGAGATAGAAATGTAGATTATGCCTAACTGAGGATCAGTAGGAGTAGGTATAATCTCTAAAGATTGTGGTTTTATGTACTACATGTAGATTTCTGTCGAATTTGCATATAAAAATGCAAGACATAATATGACTTTGTGAGATGCAAATCTTTAGTATATAATATAATCCTTATTTAATCAAATCACAGATAGTGTAGTGGTTAGGTACCTGGATTAGCATGCTGGAGGTACCGGGTTCAAATCTCAGATTTGTTGGGATTTGTTTCTTCAATTAATTTTATATACACATCATTTTTTTTCCTTCAAGGTATTTTATATAAACACACACAATTTTTTAAATATTATTTCATATGCACAAAATCATTTGTTTTAGTGGTCACTATCCAACTCTTGACAAATCAGAATTCATATTTTAAAAATATATGCATACTATTAGACATATCAAAGAAAATATGTAGGGTCTGTAGATTTTAAAAAATTCCATTTTATTGTCAAACAATTCATAATGTTAATTATAAATCTTCATATCAATCAATAAGACTAAGTTCAGTCTTCTTCACATTTTTCTATTATATTACTATTTAAAGTCTGCCTCAATTTGATATGGTCATGGGGACTGGTCAATGCATGGGTTCTTGAATGTATATTTCTAATAATGATATATAAATATAACAAAGATCAAGTTATTTAGCTAATGTATATTTCTTTAATGTTTTCATACCAGCATCATGGAGTGTCATTACCATCACTACATGCATTGGAAATCTCTGTGGTAAATACATAACTGTAAATACATATGTAAACACATATTTACCAATGAATCTACAGTGTAAATGTTTTATAAACCTCAAACTTGGTAGAGCAGTATTATATAAATAATCCTGATATACAAGCATTATATGACCCCGTCTGATAATGAGGTTAGAGTCCCCCCCCCCCCCATTATATGGAAATATTGGTCACTCAGAAACCAGACTCAAAACCTGATGCAGCTGTTGCCCTGACTAGTATCTGAACCTACTTGTCACTCGCGATTTAGAATATTTGGAACACCTTCTCAATGTCATATACAAGTTTCTTTAAGCATTTCTTGTTTTCAAAAGTTTTATATGCTGTTTTAGTATTTTTATTCTTTCTAACTACATGTATAATTTAAATATCAATGTGTACTATGATTAATAGGCTCTGAGATGTGTACTTTAATTGAAAGTTTTATGATATAAAATGTTCAAACATTCTCAAAAACTAAAGAAATATATATTATATATTGAGGAGAGAAAAATAAGTAATTTCTTGTGTCCTGAAAATCAGTGTCTATCGTATTGTATTATAGGTCTCTGCAAAACCCAAGGACATACTTAAAGTGGTGACAGGAGGAAAATCAATCAAACCAAGTGAAAGTACAAGACAATATTACAAAAGGAAAGCAGAGGAGTCCATAAATTCAATGTTGAACATCAAGACAGTCTAAAAAATTGAATCCAAACAAAATATCAAAACTTTATGGAGAAATAAACGACAAATTGTCAAATAAACATGAAAGCATTCTTATATGGTGTTTATTCAAATTATTTCAACTGAAATTCCTAATGTACCTAAATTCGAAAGGGAAACAACTTATGAAAAAATTAAACACCAATGGGTTGAACTGTGTAATGAAGATGTGTTGACATGCAAAAATACATGTATAATGTGATGCATCATAGAATAGCTCTAATGGTCTATTTTATGCAATTTTTGGGCTCTTCATCCACCCCTTTCTGGATGGAGAAGGTACAGACATGAGTCACAACCCCTCCATTCCCACCCTTATATTTTTTTTCTGGATCTGCCTCTTCTTTGTAAATATGTTTGTAACAAATATATGTCTGTGCTTATTTGTTCCTTTATCATGTTTATGCCCTGTTTGGACTTACACTTTTAAAAAAGTATGATTTTGAAATAAAAATTTTAAGCTTCAAAGAACTCTTCCGTGTACATTTATCAGTATACAGTTTATAAAGGATCTAAACTTACAAGTTGCAACTGTTAAAAAATCTTATAGATAATGGATTGTATTGATCAAATAATTAAGAATTCATTTTCAATTCACTTTACAGACACTAATATCTACATGGATTATGTAAAACACAGTTGTTTTGTCATCTGAAAGCAACCTGTAATCAGACTTGGTAAAAGATAGTGCCATAAACATGATAAATGAATCAACTTACATTTTTTAAACTACATAATTCAATTTTAAAACAATCCCATTTCTACATTACATGTATTTTCATAAAATTATATAAAGTCAATATAAACTGTCCAAATTTTACAATATCAATGACACAAATGTCTTCAGTGTCTGTTCTCATTTTTATTTTTCCTGAACAACCATATATATTATACGACTGTCTGTAAAAACGTACATTTTCACTAAAAGTTTTTGTTCCACTCTTACATAGGATTCATAAGGAAATCAAGTGCTAAAAAGTTCATTAAAAATTTGAGCCATATCATGTTTCTAGAATTGTTAGCCAAAGTTTTAAATGTCCAGATGCTTTGTAATAAATGTTTTAAATTTCATATTACATACAGCAAAAATGAATTCAAAATGATTTTTCAAATAAAAGATATTTTCAATGAATTATTTAGGGTAAAACACAAAAGTTGATAAATTATATCATTATTTTATCATAATTGGATTCCCTTGAACATGTTGAATGTACTTTCAGTTTTGTTTTTCTGAAGATATACGTTTTAAAAGAGCATGGGCATTCATTCTCTTTATACTCGGGACTATAATGCCAATCTCTAGATCTCTTGTCATTCGAGCAACCTACAACGTACGTCGTTGACCAGCCTCACAAGAGTTGTTGATAGGTGAATTTCAAAATGAAAAACAATTGCCAACCAAGCATGTTTTCTATCCAGCCAAATATACTTGCAAGTTAAACTCGTCATTCAGTGCAAAATATCCTATAAAGGCCGGTCTAATAAGTTGTTTACAATAACCTGAGGAAATCTGAAAGAAATGGGTTAATAATAAACGGACTTTCGATCCCGACCCAAAATGCTATGCATCGTTTCTCGCATTTACATCTATAGACATATCATTATGGTATGTAAACACATAAAGAAGATCATTTTAGATATTAATAAATATGATAATTAATAGAACATGACAGAAAAGTGTACTTGTTGAATAGTTTGTAAGTAGAAGAAAACTTAAAAACATGAAAATATATTATTCCCCGCCATTTTTCACAATCTTCATATCTTTTTTCCGAGTACAGTAAAAACTTTCAAAAAAAATATTGATTAAAAATTATTCAATAGCATGTACTTTATCCGTCTAATTATAAAACTTTTTTGAAAGTGTTTGCTGTTTCGAGAAAAATGGTCTTAAAGTTGGAATGTTTTTCCGTTAGAAAATCCTTTCGTTAACTACAGCAACGGTTACCATGGTTACACATAACAAATACTCACTGTAACAACAGAAATTCGTAAACAGTAGCCTTCTTCTTCATTTTATATAAGCCATTTGAAAATGTAGGATCTTTTCATTTAACAAAACCTTTAAGAATATATAGCATTTTTATGAATCAATTTTGGTCAAAACATGGGTATTCTATTTTTAGTAACACAGCTCTGTGAAGGTGCGTCATATGAAAAAAATAATATCACCGAATGATTTCCTATAAACAATGTTACTATATATATAAGTATCGGCTCATTCCCTGACGGTCGACTTATCACCCTCTGCCTGATTTTTACATGGAACCATACTTAATACGATGAGGATTGCTGTTCTGGTGAGAAAGAGGAGGGGGTGTTTTAACAGTTTTATTGTGCACCGTAAGCCTATACTTCGATGGTAGATCCTCTAATAAATACCCCATTCCTATATAATCAGACTATGGATATAATGCACCCGTTTTCTAATTACAAATTCTGTAATTTATATATTTCAGATTGCATCTATATTGAAAATGTAGTTGGGTAAAACAATATACTTCATAGAGATTTCGATATAGAAATAATTGGGGCCTACTTATTATAACATACATATATAATGGCAGTGCCCCATCCCCCAATAGTAAACTTAACGACCTAATGATTTTAATCATATTCTCTGACCTTGCTATGTATATTTTTCCATAGCTGAAGTATGCCTGGAGCTATTGGTAGGCCTAATGGTTAAATTTTTGATATTATCATTTAAAAAGTAGCGTTGTATTTATTTACGCATGAGATCGAAAAATAAATTTGGGAGAAAATAATCTTGTGACTCTTTTAAATTTTCTGAGATTTATAACTATTTCCTGATATTTCTTTATTCTATATCAAATATGAATATAGCTGTTTAATTCATTTTCCTGATCATATGGAAGTTAGTAATGTACTACAATTATCAAGTATCCCAGATTCAAAGAAAACTCTAAATCACGCATACAAAATCAGTATTACATGTAACGGGTATAACTATTTCAGACTATCAGAAGAAAATGAGATATATATTCTCTAAGCAATTCCTCAAATTTATTTTCCATCATGATTCATACAAAATAGATTTTTAAAAGAGCATAAGTAAGTTCCTATGAACCGAGTAAATTGCAAACAAAATGATACGCGCTTTCATCCAACAAATGTGGCCTAATATTGATGAATAATAGAAAGAAAATTAGTTGGCTGAAAAGGAAATTAAACTTTGAACCGTATACACCATAATATTCTTATTTTATCAGTCACTACAAAACTAAAGGTGTTTAAACATGAAATTATCTAATCAATGAAAGAAATGACTTATTCATTAATATATCATTGTTGATATATGCAAAAGTAACAACTTTAAGTAGATTCTCAAATGAAAATTTGAAACGTTTCCTAATCAATCTTCTGATTTCATTTTCTACAATGATACACACTCAATATATTATTTTGATAGAGTTGGTAAGTCCCTATGAATTGGGGAAGCTACAAACAATACCATAGGGTTTCGTCTTCAAACTTTTGCCTAATAGTGTTTTATGAGAGCCAAAAATGTGTCAGGGAGGAAACTTTGAGATGGTCTCTTGGTTTTTTTCTAAAGGGGGACATGTTGATTTTATTTATTAATATTGTCAAATGTGTCGAAGACTTTCACATATATTGAAAAGATTGAAAACTCTAGGCCAAAAATATGAAAAATATTAAAAAGTTCTTAATTATAGGAGAAAATCCCATAAGGTCCCATAATAAAGGTGTCGATACTTTGAGTCGACCCCCACACAATACTGTACGGGCAAAGGCAATTTTTATTTTCTTAATTAAATGTCGAAAGTACAACTCATCAATCTTACAAATTTAATAAAAATATCTAGGGCAGAAATAACTGTATTCGGCCCCCTTAAATTGTCATCAACTTTGTCCATTATAAAATGAAACGCAAAAAAAAAAACGATATACATTTATTAATTTGTAAATATTTCTATTATTTGCCAACAGTTCCTGAAAAGTACAAAGACTGCTCTGAAATTTTGAAAATGAAGCCACACAGAAAAAACAGAGACGGTGTCTATACCATCTACCCCACTGAAGGAAGGAAGAAAAGGGTGTTTTGTGACATGAGAACAGACGGAGGGGGGTGGATGGTAAGTCAACTATTTATAGCTTTTTATGATTGCATTCATCCCTCAAACTTCGCCAAAGTATCTAAATATAGAGTTGAAGGCTACAGCAAGATATTTTTCTCTCTCTTGCAGACTCTTCTGAATAAATCTTGCATCTTAAGAATATAAAACTAGGTGGACCTTTCGTACTAATGGGAATTCGAAAAGACTGTTGGGAGACCTTTTCACCAAAGAAAATATTGACAATGGGGATAATTTCTCTCAAAATGAAATTTTAAACGTATCTATTCATAGCATACGTACGTCGAGATATTAACAAAGATATAGCATGTTCTCATTTGATAAGAAGATACATTGAAAGTTTAAAAGTGACCAGACAGGAACAATAAGCAGTCTCATTCGGAGATGTGGTTAAAGCAATATTGATAATTAATTTACCATCATTGGATAAACAATTAGCCATGTCATGATGGACATGACTCAATCAAATCAAATAAAGAACACCTAGAGTAACCGTTCAAAAGTATCAATAAATGAAAATTTGTATTCATAGACGTTTAAATATAAATGCTTTGCATTGTTATATCTACTAGCTAAATATAGTGTATGATAATCTTGATAAACAGAAATAATGCTATGCCATGAAAAACATGCCCGTTATCATGAATGGCGAATGTATTTAGAGAGAATATGTATTTAATGTTGTTTGACCTTGAAGTGTGACCAAAATATGGGCACCAAGTCACCATGTTTACCAGTATCAAGTTTCGTTGATGTTTTAGTTGTTAAGTTGAATATAGGGATGAAATAGTCTTATTCAGAACTCTATTGAATACTTCTTAAATTCAATCCATAAATAAGTGGCATATATCCTAAATGCTGCATGGTAAATTTGGGTCTTATACTAGTAACTAAATTTATAAAACAACTAAGAATATGTGTTAATATATCATCGTAAGATGTACCTTTCATTTTTTCTCTAGTTTCAATACAGTTTAAAAGGCATCGAATCTGGGTCACCATTTTCGCAACAACAAAAAAGAATTACGTAGAGACGATAATTGTCCCTATGCAACATGTCTGTATTTTAATTACCTATAAACGACTTTTGAACCCTGTTCGCAATATTACTTATAATCAAATGTTCGAATGCTTTTCGAATACCCGTGATTTCAGTCCATTGATTGATTGATTGATTGTATCTTTCTTAACGTCCCTCTGGAGAATATTTCACTCATTTGGAGAACTCCCAATTGCCGGTGAAGGGCTGCAAAATTTAGGTCTTTACAATCAAGGGGCATTGAGGATCTATCCTAACCCGGATCTCCACAGGATTTCTGTCGATTTGCTGGAGTGTGGTAAATTGAGAACTGCCGCTAACAAACTGATCAGACTACAGAAAAAAAATACTTCGGTGATTGATTAACATATCTGGTATATATTTTCAGATATGCTCCGTTTGTTATCGATCACCTTGAAATGTTAATTTAATGAAATGATAAATCACACTGCTAACGACCGAGTTTCGTGGACTGCCTCTATTGATGCATTCTACTTTTACAGCCTTTCCATTGGGACATGATCACGACGAATAAAATAGCGCAACAATAGTATTAGTTATTTTATCACAACTGCAGATCAAACAATAAAATAATAGAACTTGATCTTTAATTTGGCTCTTTGAAACTACACTCCAAGTTTTTCGGTTTTATAAACCGGTACGGACTAATAACATAAATGTTCGATTCTTCAAAATTGGAAGAAAAGGAAAATCAACCGATGCCTGTAACATTGGAACAATTAAGCATTTTATTTTTCAGGTGATACAAAGAAGAATGGATGGAACCACAGACTTTCAAAATAAGAAATGGAAAGACTTTGCGGAAGGCTTTGGTCCTCCGGATCACGAATACTGGCTAGGTTAATGCCTACCTTTTATAAAATGGCAATTATTTGTACAAAGTTTAATCAAAGTATATGGGTATACCTACATTTACCGATCCGTTTAAAGTATTTTACTACCTTTTCAAAGCATTCGATTCGTTGTTCCGTGCAAACAATTCCCCGTTCTATGCAAAATCGTTCAGTGTACCTTGCAAACCGTTCAGCGTTTCTTGCAAATCGTTTCGTCTTCCGTGCAACCCGTTCAGCGTCCCGTTCAATGCAAACTCACCGGCATCTACATCTCATAAGAAAGCGTGACTACCCTGTTTGACAAGTCTGAATGAGCTATGTTTTGGTTCTAACTAACTTGGTTTATTGAGCCCATTATTACAACTGTATTTTCAACGATATTGGCATTAATTCCACTTTTGCTGATCGTGCTTATACTCAACTGCCCTTTCAAAAGACAAAATTCTTCAAAACTATGTTTAAGCTTTCGACACATTTAATACCCAAGTCAATGGTTCGGATGCATCTATGCAAAACTACACTGAAGTTGAAATAAAAATATGTTGGAGGTCCTCATTGACAATATCTTCGTGGTCTTTGGGGATCAAGTCTTCTAACAGTCTGTTGGAATATCCATGGGCACGAATTGTGCTCCTTTGTTAGCTGACTTGTTTTTGTATTCCTATGAAGTAGAATTTATTCAAAAACTCCTACGTAAGAAACAAATTCTTGCTTTGACCTTCAATTCGATATCTACATATATCGACGGCGTAATATTTATTAACGATATAATTTTCATTCATATGTCGATTCAAAATATATTCCATTGAACTCGAAATAAAAGACACCACAGAGTCGTCCACTTCTGCTACGTACCTCGATATTTCCTTGAGAGGGGATATTAACGGCAAACTAACAACTCCGCCTTATGACAAACGGAATTATTTCAGCTTCTCCATCGTCAAATTCCCATATTTATGTAGCAATATTTCAATACATGCATCACCTGCATATGGTATTTATATCTCTCAACTGATTCGATACGCAAGAGCTCGTTCTACGTATGATCAGTTTTTAAATCGAAACAGGCTACTGACAAACAAGTTGATGGTGCAGGGGTTCCCACTGTCTCGTTTAAAGTAAGCATTTCGCAAATTCTATGGCCATTATAATGATCTAGTTTGTTGATACAACCTTTCACTGTGTCAATTGCTGTGAAGAGGGAAGATAACGAACAGTGATCAATCTCATAACTCCTATAAGCAATACAAAATAGATAGTTGGGCAACCCCCTGGACACACCAGAGGTGGATCAGGTGCCTAGGATGAGTAAGCATCCCCTGTCGACGGGTCACACCCGCCGTGAGACCTATATCCTGATTAGGTAAACGGAGTTATCCGTAGTCAAAAGCAGTGTGCCACGAACTGCCTAACAATCGGTTTGATGTGTTTCATACTGATTGTTACGTCGTTCTTTGCCCACTGATTTTGACTATGGATAACTCCGTTTAACTAATCACCCCATTTCCAACACCTCGAGGCTGCCACCAGAAGACATCAACAACGGTTCAAGGTTCCTTAATGCATAACACCCGGATACAAGGAATCATCTTCCAATCCAGTATCCAGCTGTGGAACGCTCTTCCAGACAACATCAATGAAACAGACTCCCTGGAGACCTTCAGAAATTGCTCCGAGAAATTGACTTACGAAATACACATACATGAGAAGATTTATTTCATTTCTGCCCACATATATTGTAAAAATGTATGCCTTTATATTAAATCCATGTCAGTCGTTATTTTTGTTTAGTATTGTGTTGTTCTGTTTGTTTGGAATTTTTGTTTCAAATTTTGTATTTTCTTTGTTCTTGTTTTTTGTTTTGTTTTAGGTTTTTGAAAATTCTTTCGGATGTTTTTTCTTTGGAGGGGTCTATGTTTTTTTTTTATTCTTTTTACATTTTTAATATATTCATATTATTTCTAGTTTATTATGTAAAACTTATACGGTACCAATTTTGATGCACCAGATGCGCATTTCGACAAATTATATAGCGTCTTTTTCTTGGGATATAAGCTTTTGCGATTTTCTACAAAATGTTACTGTTCAGTGTACCGTGCAAACCGTTTAGCGTTTCATATAAACCACTCCGGGGGTCCGTGTTTGCCAAGCTATTTATTTTATATTGCTTGTGGAAATTTTGAGATTGATCACTGTTCGTTATCTTCACCTTTCATGCAGCGTTCGTGTCTGACCATTCCGTGCAATTAATGCAGTACAATGATTCGGGATCTGTAGAACAAATGTAATTGAATAGAATGTTCATATTTTCCCTTATTTCTTCATTTGCAAGATTTTTTCGAAAACAATATATCTCGTATACATATATATCGATTGGTGTCGTTGGCATATCGGAGCTCAAAAAAGAAAATGCACCATGCCCTACTTTACAAATGACAATCTCTGAAAATATACAAAATTTCTTGTTCACAAACACGAAACATTGAGGATCTGCTATTCATTTCATTAATTTGCTGATATATTTATGTATTTACTTACCTTTGCAAAACTTGTTTGGTACAATCCGTGTGTACATGATTATGGTATAAAGCTCATGGCGGGTATTATCGGTCGACAGGGAATACTTATTCTTCCTATGTACCTGATCCTACAACTAATATATCCAGTCTGATTAAAACAAGACCTTCAATGTCGCCCCCCTTTTCTATGTCCGCTCGTTGCTTCAATGATATTAATCGGACTGCGGTATATGGAGAGATATTGGATTGATCATTGTTCCTTATTTTCAGTCTGATGTCCTTAGGTTTGAAAATTCTTTTCAGGTAACAATGCCATACATGATTTAACAAAGGGCGGGAAAATGAAGCTAAGAATAGACATGAGACGGCTTAACGGAGAACGAGGAGTAGCACAATTTCCATCGTTTGTTGTCGGAAGTAAATCAGATAAGTACAGGCTGAAAATAGCGGGATTCCGGGGATCAGTCGGAATTAGTACGTATTTATTGTTATGGTAGTAAGTATTACTGGTTCTATAAATTAATGAATATGCCGATTGGCAATAAATTAGTACTACATTAGCGAAAAAAAGGAACTGTGCATTATTTAATATATAAAAAATGATAAAAAAAAAATAATCAGGAACAAATTTTATTTTTGTAATACTGTTAACAAATGTATTTGTTAGAACATTTCATAATCCATTAATGTTAACGTCGAATAACGTCAATTTGAGTACACTCGAAAGACACGTGCACTGATATTCGAACTTGAATTAACAAAGTTTATAATGCGTGTGACCACCATTTGCATTCATTCGATCCATTTCATCACAGAAGTGCTCGATCGGCGATAAATTGGGGGAAAACAGCTGGCCAAGGCAAGACATTCTGTTGAACAAAAAGTCCCTGACTACACGTGCAACATGTGGCCTTGCGCTGTTTTGCTGAAGAGTGCTGCGATTTTGCTGTATCTGTATGAAGGGTATCACATGGCGCTCAATAATTTCGTCTCGATAGCGTACGTCGGTGAGATGCCATTGACAATTTGTAGAGGGTTTTTCCACGTGCTGTTATTCCACCCCGCATCATATTGATACCTCCACCGAATTATCGACGTTGCACAACACAAACGTCCTGGTACCGCTCCCCAACGCGACGATACACCCTCCAACGGCCGTCACTGCTATATAAATGAAATCTGGATTCATCAGTGAACAGAATATTGACCCAGTTCTGTATTCTGAATCGCAGATATCGTCTGCACCACGCTAGTCTAGCGATACGATGACGTTGAAGCAGTATTGGGCGCACCTCTGGACGTCTTGGTCTGATGTGTTATCGCAGACGATTACGCACAGTTCTTGGACTGATTGGTCGAAGTTCAGGAATACTAGGAGCAGTCAAATGTGCTGTCTGGAAACGATTTATCAGGTCACAAGTCTAATGTGGTTATCCTGTCGACGCGACGTCACATGAGAACGCCCAGAATGTGGTCGATCCCGAGTGTTACCAGATTGTTGGAAACATCTCCATAATGCCTGGATGGTGTTCCGATGAACTCCAAAGTGCCTTGCGTCGATATTCTGTGCCATTCCAGCTTGAAGCATCCCAACAGCACGATTACCTTGGTTTTCGCTGAGTCGTGACATGACAGAAGTTTAGATTTTGTCAAAACTAAAGTGCTTTTCTTAACGAATAGTGTCCAAACAAACCTTTTACACTTCTTACTCCGAACAGTATTGGTCAGTAAAACTCGTGTGTACGAATACTTCAATAGACAACATGGGTTCACTACCCATAACAAGGTTCATGCATCTGAGTCGGGTACTGTCCGATATTGTTTAAAAACATCACCTTTATCGATTGTTTAGATTTTTTAAATATAAACAATAAATATAGAAAAATTATTCTAAATTCTATAATGCACAATTTTTTCCCCCGCTAGTTTATATTAAAATGATGTGTTTCAAGAAGAAGTTATCATCGTATACAATTTAGTGTCGAGCATACCATAAGTGCTACACTGCTACTTTTCAAACATGACATATTATTTTATGTTCCATACATGTACCAAATTGTCTTGGTATCAACAGAACCTGGGGTTTGGTCCCCATAATGATTTGTACCCACCGCATCTTGTTTAGTATGTCATCTTTATAGGAATGTTTGTATCTGTTCCTCAATTGATACCCACCAACAATACGTACTGACTTAACAAAAAGATTCTTTTATGACTTGTTCGATATATTGTCATTACCACACACACATCTTACGTAATACACTTATTCATTCACAGAGGATTCCCTTTCCGCTCATAATGGGATGAAATTCACCACAAAAGACAGCGACAATGACCGATGGAGCAGTAACTGTGCCTCATCTTATGGAAATGGATGGTGGTTTAACCATTGCCACCAACGTAATCTGAATGGCGTATATTATAGAAAACCAACATCGAGCACTAAAGGAATAGCCTGGGAAGGCTGGGGTAACAAAAGTAACTGGGAATCTTTGAAATATTCAAAGATGATGATCAAACCAAAGACCTAAATGCAATAGGATATGTTTCGAGTTGATCAATAAATTCTTAGATATTTGACCACTTAATTAGTTATTCGTATCCAATAATACAATTAATTTGATCTGTCATCTCTACTTCGCAGCATCTAACATACATTACACGACAAGGAATAAAAATTATTTTAGACTGCATTGAGTACAATTCTTGTATTTAAAATGGAATTCAATATCTTCATAACGTAACAATCATATCATTTCATTAGGACCACGATATACCTTCTTTTTAAAAAAAAAAAAACGGTATTTTTTCAAATATTGGAAATAGCCAGGGAAGTTCATATTAGTTTATACCTTAATGTAAAAGACAGAACAGAACTGACGGAAAACGCCTAGACAACGTTTAAAATCATCTTTTATAATATTTCTGTCTACAGAAACATACATTTTACAAGACATGGTACCCTTGCGATGAAGGCAGGTGAGTTCCGGGTTCGATTCTCGGTCCTGGCACCATGTCTAACTTACGACTTTTAATATTGGTTACATAAGAAATGATAATCACGATTTTGTTAAAACGGAGACCCATGTTACAATAGGCGTCAGCATAATAAAGAACGCTGACTATTACGACCCTGACCGTCATGCATAAGTAGGTGACACTTTGCCCTTCCGCTGGAGACGTCTCTACGTGGTTGTAAAATCATTGAATGCTAAGAACATGCAAAGAAAGCGGAAACAAAAAATAAGCAAACACCTTAACACTTGTAAATATTATTTTGAGCATATCGAACTTGAAGAAAAAGAACTAGCAAAGCGGTAGTTAAATGATGGTTTTACAAGAAAGATGAAGATAACGAACAGTAATCAATCTCATAAATCTTGTACAAAATAAAGCGTTGGACAGACATGGACTCATTGACACAGAAGAAGTGGGGTCAGGTGCCTAAAAGGAGTAAGCATCCCCTGTCGACCGATCACACCCACCATGATCCCTATATCTTGATCAGGTAAACGGAGCTAGCCATAGTCAAAATCAGTGTACCAAGAACGGTTTAACAATCACTACAAAATGCGTCAGTAACATTACTGTCAAGGTTTACTTATGCATCGTTTTCTATATAATTTGAGATGGATTCAGGCATGGAGCATTAAAAGTGTAAAACATTAAACCTTTATTGTGTAGCTGCATTTGAACAAAATTGAATCTACACAAGATAATTATCAAATATCAATTGAGTTTGACCGATGTTAACATTATGATTTTCTGCAAAAAACATTTTTCTGCTTAATACGAGATTCAAAATGGAGAAATACATGTCCTCGCGCTAGTATTCGAATCGACGCCATTGGGACCAATATTTTCAAGCTCCATATGTATGATTTTATTTTTCATTAGTTTTCTATATTTTCCCTTTAAAAGGGAGAGCTCTGTTATTTCCTTTTAAAGTATTCTAGTATGTCTTACGGCGTGAACTTGTTTGAGGGTGAAGCAAAAAATATTGACATTAGTATCTAGATCCACAACAGGACAAAAAATATCCCGAAATATTAGCACCTAGCGTGTGAGGATAGAGCTCAATCAAAGTATTCTAAATTTAGACATTTTTATCCGCCTATTCATTGAACACGGGAAACGCTATACAACTGATGTAAATAGTGCATTGTGACGTCATATTCAGCTTCGGTGTTTAGCAAATACACAAACATAGGAAACGTTGTACAATTCGCGTTAATCAAGTAGTGATTGTATATGATTCAGAAAATAAGATTTACATGCCTTTATGAATTTTATGTAACATCTCAGAACGTCGTGCACAAGGGTATACGAGATTCAAAATGGAGAAATACATGTCCACGCGATAATATTCGAATCGACGTCATTGGGACCAAACTTCCAAGTTCCACAGGTATGGTTTAATTTTTCACCAGTTTTCTATATTTTCCTTTTAAACATGTATACATGTGTTACCTATAGGCAGAGCTCCGCTCTCAAGGCCCTTCGGGCCGTGAGAGGGCTTCGCCCTCTATTAATTTCTGAGTATATCAATTAAAATTCGGCTGGTAAACCACATGAACATGAACGTTCGTTTACAAGTAGGACCTTATGTTTTCTGAAAAACAATAAAATACTACATGATATTCAACTGACGCGACGGGAAATTACCATGAGCGCAATTTACGGTATCTCAGTCACAGTCAACATATGGGTAGTATCTTTTCGTTCGTAACCGTAACAATTGTAATGATACTTATGAAATGGAGGTGCAATTTCATCCCATAATTATAGAGCCCTTTGCTATGGAAACCTTTAGCATAGTTGCGTTGATTCCCTCAAATGTATCAGGTAAATGTATCCGCATAACTCTATACGTCGTTTTCTTTCTTGTTGATACGATTTCATGTAAACAATAAGATGTTGTCTTTGTTGTTTCATCGGGTGATGACGGTATAAACTAGATTTAAGTACTTAAATACCACATGGTTAACACATTCGTTACAGTAAGTAGAACAGCCTAGAACCCCTTGACCTTGAGGGCGCTACAGATTTGGTTATGATTGCACATATTGAGGGTATTAAAATAGGATAAAACTTGTTTGCAACCAACATGAATGCATTGTCTACGATTGTGCCAATATCAATTTCAATAGATATATAATAAAAAGGAATAAGTGAATGTAAATATTTAGAAATAACTTTCATCAACGATCTCCTCTCCATGAATCATTAGAGAGTCTTAGCACGTTTTTATCTTGAATCTTACAGCACTCTTCTTTTAATCCCTCTTCGTTTTCAGAAGAACGTATCACGTTGGTTATGGCAAGTGTATGATTGCCTTAATCCGCTAAATTCCAACACAAACGTGCTATATATTCGCTAATTATATATTGCTTGCAATATCGGGATTTCGGTGGAATTCCCAAACTTAAAATAAAATTCTCCAATTGTGTTGATTCTAGATTTTGTACAGTATCTTATATTTTATCATTTTAAAAAAACCAACAAGGTATTTGCAATGCAGGGATTGTAGCGGATATATGATAGAAGTGTTTTACTCAGGAGGAGTAACCTTAATAAAAAAAAACTACATTGGAATCATGTATACTGAGATAACACCTACACAGTTATCCATTTATTCACAAAAGCGTAATGGAATAAAGTTTTTCTATGGAATTTGCAACCCAGAAAAAAGCCTAATGGTGTCAATTTCATGGCATTTACTCAACCAACGACAAACTTGCAGACGTATACATGTATGCCATTGATTGCCGTGCCACCAGTCTCGTATATATAAATTCTTAGCATTGGACTAGTTTATATGTTGCATACACTTATTTTCGGAACGGAACCACATCTGTGCAATAGTAGCCTATGTAAAAAAAAAAATGAAGTATCGGGTATTTTTTTTTCTCGTGGATCAAATATTGTGTTGTCAAAATGTATCATTTTTTAAAATAAATTTTCACACCACGAATCGTCCTAAAATGTACGCGGTACAATATTATTTTTCTAAAAAAAATCTCGCGTTTAATAAATATTTTTAAACCATCAGATATGAAGCTCATGAATAAAGTAATAAAAATTTCTACAAATGTTAAGATCAGCTAAATGTCCACACAATTGCAAGGATACGTATGTATTAGATAAGGTAAGATGTTCTATTGTTTATTGTAGCATGCAGAAATTCAGGCGCATAACATCATTTTTCAAAAACGGATTAGGGTGACATTGGCCGATACGAAATCTTCAATTTTTATATACTCTGTTTTACAACTGCCACAACAGGAGAGTGGGGAAATGTTTAATAGTACATGTATATAATAGCTGAAAAGAAAACATATCATCATTGGAATGAAAAATAAGGTGTCGAAAGGTTGTCACACTGCATGCCTGAAAAGTTTCAAAACACATGTTACGAAAAATGCCGTGTTTGTTAATTGTACTGTTTGGTTACGTTTAAATGTTGATTATGGATTACATGTCATCGACAATGATAATTATTGCATTTCGTAATGAATGCTTCAGTTAAACTTCAGTAGCGAAAGTTTCAACAAAATATACACAATAATTGTACAGGTACTCTACTTAAAGTGATTTTTGTCTTCATTTGTGTTTGGCACATAATGAGAACAGCTGAGTACCCAGATCCGTATAACGTAACACAATAGAAAATGCAATATAACTGAGTATCCAGACCCATAGGAAGATATGCAACTGTCAGGATACATATGGGGATTGGACAGAACAATAAAGCAAACCAAACTACCTGTTGCTCTGTTACACAGTATAAATTAATATGTGTGTGCAACTGCTCGAATT
This sequence comes from Ostrea edulis, assembly GCF_947568905.1. Classification (NCBI taxonomy): domain Eukaryota; kingdom Metazoa; phylum Mollusca; class Bivalvia; order Ostreida; family Ostreidae; genus Ostrea; species Ostrea edulis. Next base: position 77,623,219 of record NC_079170.1, read on the forward strand.
TTTTTCTCAAATGTTCTATTTTTTTATTTATTTGTGAAGTAACCATATCATTCAATCATGTTTATTGTAATACAATGTGGTAGATTTTGTGCTAAGAGTTCAGCTCATGGTTCTTGTGAACACCAGTATACAAACTTTTGTTATTGTTACTAAACATGTGGAGGGATGTGTTGCAGTTTCAATCTCCCAATTAAGATTTTCTTGGTATTTTGAACATGACAATTTCTTATGTTAAGAACAAGATGAAAAATATAACAGGCACGTGGGGAGATTAAAAGTTATATGGCAATGTGAAAACAACTACCGAATTTCAAAAATGATAATATGTCACATTGTAGTGAAGAGTAATCCGCGCGCGAATCGATTCGCCGAACACCCCATACAGAAAAAAAGTGATTGTCTAGTACAGTAAATACAGTAAAAATGTGTTTTGGATGAGGTGACAATATGTCACTAAAGTTCTGGCTATATTATGGAAATAATGTTAGCATTTGACTGGTTGAAAAAAATTGGTGATTATTATTTAGAGATCAATAGTTGTGAACTGCAGCAAGACAGCAAAGATTAATTTAAAGACACAAAAATAATGCCGTACGATTTCTTCACGGATCATTGGGTGTGGGAGGAGCCCATCTATGATAATTGTTATATACCTGGAATCTACCTTGCCAAAAGATCAGAGTGTTATGCATACTTTTTATATACACAGGGTATGTCTTAGGGGCGTTTGCAAAGCTTTTGTGACGATACTGTTTGTATAATGGTTGTATCTCTAGATAACGGGAGCTGACAACACAGTCTACACCCTCCAACCCTTTATTTTTCACTTTCTCCCTTACTCTCATTCATTGTCTGAATGAATACTTTCTTTTATAAATATAGGTCTATCATCAGTTGATAATATAAATTATTTTAATAAGTTACAAGTTTAAATAGAAATGTATAGGCAAAATATTGTTTGATTTCAGATTGTGTGATTTATAATACATGTATATAGAGGAGAAAAGAATACAGTTATGTTAAAATTGCATTGTTATGCATTTTTACTTACGATAAGATATCCATCGTGGATAATTCAATGCTATCAAAACTCTGATATACTGAGCTTCCTCAAGATCTAAAGAACACCTGTAGGTTCTGAATGTTATTGCTATCAAAACACCTCACTTGGATAGCTCCAGACCACAGTCTCTGCAGATGTCACTCCACCTGAGATTAATTGTTAAATATTTGAATGATAGACGGCTTACCATTTGAAGGTTTTTAACTTAAAATTGGGTCTCTAAGCATTGTCTTCTATATAATTTATGACTTGATGAAAGCCAAATATTCAGTTATGGAGCATAAATTGTGTGAAGCATTAACTCGTTATTCACTGTGTAGAAACGGACTAGGGTAAAGTGCGTTACCGTAGTCCGAGGTGGCGCCAAGCAAGTACGTTTGCATTATTTTGCACATAAATATACAAATATATAAAGTATATAATGCAAAAGTGATGTTTAATGTTGTAATAGTCTCAATAGTAGAAACTAAATATCTCATAAACTTTTCATGATCAGCGCTTATTACAGCAATACAGAGCTCTTGAAAATCGATCATGATTAGGGTAAAAAAATTATGACTAGGGTAATGGAAACTTGATCAATTCTAATAACTATGGTAACTTATACAGATACAACTTAGTAAATTAGTAATATATTGAATCAATGCAAAGTGAAGATAACGAACAGTGATCAATCTCATAACTCCTACAAGCAATACAAAATAGATAGTTGGGCAAACACGGACCCCTGGACACACCAGAGGTGGGATCAGGTGCCTAGGAGGAGTAAGCATCCCCTGTTGACCGGTCACACCCGCCGTGAGCCCCATATCCTGATCAGGTAAACGGAGTTATCCGCAGTCAAATCAGTGTGCCAAGAACGGCTTAACAATCGGTATGAAACACGGCAGACAGCATTTGACCGAATGCGAGGTTGTATTGACGAACTAGATCGTTATAACGACCATAGAATTTGCGAAATGCTGACTTCAATTGAGACTGTTGTAATCCCTGTACCATCAACTTGTTTGTCAGTAGCTTATCTCGATTTAAAATCTGACTATACCCAGAACAAGCTCTTGCATATCGAATCAGTTGAGATATATAAACACCATGTGCAGGTGATAATGGAATATTGCTACATAAATGTGGGAAGTTGACGATGGAGAAGCTGAAATCATCCCGTTTGTCATACAGTTGAGTTGTCAGTTTGCCGTTAATGTCTACTTTCAATAAAATGTCTAAGTATGAAGCAGAAGTGTACGACTCTGTGGTGTCCTTTATTTCGAGCTCACAGGGATATATCGAATCGACATATGAATGAAAGCTATCATTGTTAAAAGACAAAACGTCATCGATATATGTAAAAGTCGAATTGAAGGTCACAGCGAGATATTTTTTTCTTCTCACGTAGAAGTTTTTGAATAAATTCTGCTTCATATGAATATAAAAACAGGTCAGCTAACAAAGGAGAACAATTCGTGCCCATGTGAATTCCAACAGACTGTTGGAAGACCTGATCACGCTTTTGTTTATTAAATTCCGTCGAGTTTGTTTCTGTTGCAATTACTTTGAGGTGATTTGCTAGATTGACTAGACTACTTGACTATAGAAAACATTTACAGAGTCAATTGAGCATTCACAAACTATGACAATACATTAGTATTTAGGGCTAAGTATTAAGAAATTCTTTTTTTTCCAGATTTTTGTGCATTATCATATGCATGTTTGCTGTGAAGTTCCAGTCGGTAGATAGATATTGGTCAATGCATGCCCCTATAGGAACAACCCAGTACAGTGTATCAGGAATGATGTCTAAAAAATAAGTTTTAAGAGGATGAATGAAAGAACATTTATGTAAATATGATGCTAGTACATTTAAATGCAAGGTGAAGATAACGAACATTGATCAATCTCATAACTCCTACAAGCAATACAAAATAGATAGTTGGGCAAACACATACCCCTGGACACACCAGAGGTGGGATTAAGTGCCTAGGAGGAGTAAGCATCCCCTGTGCCGGTAGAGAAAGGGTTAATTTAAATTTCAATATATAGACCAGTCAATGTTTATTGTATGGTGTTAAAGGAAGCAACTTTAAGTATTATTTGATATGTATGTGACTTGTTAGAGAGGATTTTTTTGCTGAATAGATGATTTTAATAAAATATTTATGTATATCTTTCAATTTCTTTTTTATTATATAGTTAATGGTCAAACACACTTGATGTTGTGTTAAAATATGATACATTTACAATGATTTGATTGGTATTTTATTTGAAAAGACAAATATTTATTTTCATGGTAAAATGTCGCGAATTTTGAGCTTTGAAAAAAGGTCGTCGCGCGCACAACCCCCCATGGGGATTTTTAAAAGTCGTCATGTATGGGTTCTTTACTATCGATCTCTCGAAGTGGCGGTAGAGTATAAAAGCTGTTACCCAAGCATGTAATAATTTCCACTTGGATCTTACCTGGATGTCGTTGAATGCCGGAGGATAGTGTGGCAGTGGTTTTTATAGGTGAAACGTCGCCCATGCTTCTTTGTGGAGGTGACACACTTGAGTATATAATTGGCTAGTTGGTCAGTTTACACCTTACACTGGGGTCATGTGTCATGATGATTAAAATCATATATAATCCGACTTAATAAAATATATCAATTGTTTTGACTTGACAATGAGAAAGGAAGTTTTATACATCAATTTAGTTAAATGTCTCGAGTTTGTTCTTTGTTGGCCGTGTGGTATTAATATAGACACAATACGATTGATTTTTTGTTAGGTTCTATATTTGTGATCTTGAAGATGAATATAATATATACAAACACCCTACAAACCATATAACAGCCTATCAATTACATTATTAACATAAATAGATTATCACATTGTTATGATAAAATCTAGATATCTTGCGTTTATCATAGGGTATGAAACAATTGCATTACACTGAATTAATATGTACTATGTAATACAAATAACTTCTATTTTACTCAAGGAAAATAGATTGAACATAATAAATCTCAATTATGAATATTTATACAATGCTAATATACAATACCATACGCAATAATTACAATAGTTACCGAATTGTGAATTCAGGCAAAAGAAATAATTGGATCCATCTCCATTGTGTATTTACAATACATCAGACATGTGTATAGTAATACACACATTCACACTTTATGTAAACATATATAATAATGTCTTACATCAAGGCTGGTATTATCACATCTACCGATACATAACATTCATTCTATATCAGTGTAATTTACTGTAAAAACTATTGATACATTTATATTTGATCATTACTCTCTTTCTCTTACTTACATGTATACCTATAACTCATCATTTTCATACTTCCATTCATACTCTAGAATTGTTAATGGAAATTATTAAAGAAACTACTTACTTTCAAGGTCTTCAATAGCTTGTCTAATTTCCGTCAATTCTTAGATAATGGCAAAATATATAGCACTGACAATATCTATGACTGCTAACTTCAAAGTGATTTAAATTTACATAATAAAACTCTCCAGAACTTTGACCTCCAAGACCTTCCAATAAAATTCCAGGAATACTTACAGTGACCAATCAAAGACTACTGACCACTAAACTAGTCCTCTGTCTATAGTGGTCTTGGATGAATAAAACACTAAAGACAACTTTTATTCTAAAGAAAGATAACTCTTTCTCATCACAGTTGATGCTCTAGGATTTATAGGTTATAGAACAATTTATTTTATAACTATATCTTTTCTAGTTTTCGTTTTACAGTCGTTTAAACTTTGTGTTGTTTTTCAACAGAAAAGCTATATAACGTCATGATGTTGACGTTATGAGAATCACAGTGTAATACACAAAAAATGGACGCATAGGTTAATATATATTTTTTGGGCTGATTCTGATTGTAAATCACAACTGTTAAAATACTAGGAACTTGTATATTTTCTATCACGATGTTTAAATTTGTGATATATTGCCTTCACTGTCTATCTTTAAAGAATTATCATACTGATTTGATAACTTACTTAAATTGTTTACATGTCGGAGTTTGCTATTCGAAACAATTCATCTTAATTAACTTATGACGTCCGTTCTGTATTAACTTTCCACGTTTATATGTTTGAAGCAGATATAGAGTGGACAGTGTCGCTAAATGGATTTTAATTATCTCTAAGTAGAAACCTCAACATGTTTGTAAATCGGGATTATTTCTTGTATATAGATATATCAAGATATTGATACATATTCGTATGCAGACTTCCCCGCAGACGTTCACACCTTTATGAAACGCCCAAATTCTCGACACCCCGTACACAAACACCTGTACGTGTTAGTCGGTACATTGTTTCACAGCACGAGCAGCACGAGTTCACCACATAAGAGACTTTCGGGATCATTTGACTTTGAAAATGAACAAACGAATATCACATGGTATAAATTGGCATTGATTTCAATTTGTTAAATAGCATGAATTATAGCAGCTCAAAGGAATGTGGACCATAAAATGACAAATAAAAGCATTGGTTTATTTGTGCGATTATTTTAAAAGATAGACATTTATATTAGTGCACCACATGTCTTTTAATGTATAATTTTTATTGTAATTAAGAATATTAGATGATTTAGATCCGCTGTCTACATGTTTACAGGTAGTGTAGAAAAATCAAAAAGTGTACAGTTGACAACGCGATTGAAATAAGACTGCGGACGATTTTTTGTTTATTCAGTGACTCACGAACTTACCCGTCTTCTGAATGAAAGTTATAAAACATACTATTTTTTGGAGGGTCAGTTATAACACCCGAAAACGGAGGTAAAAATCATCTTCGCTTGCCATGGGTTTTGGGTCCATTCTGCTCTTCGTGGACTGAATACATTTTGCTATCGAAGATGGAATTTTTTTTAAAATGCCTAGATTGTCCGCTACCATAAACATGTATTACAGTGGTAAAAAAAAGTCTAGTAAATCCAATGAAGTTGTAGTAATATAGATTATATATTTATTTCATTTTTGACTGAGAGGGCGTTAGATAGCTAGGCACGTGACATCGGTTTAAAAAAGGGAGGGGGCAGTCCTAACTCGCGCCAGCCGAATAATTTAACATGGAAAAAAGGGAAATTAAATATATCAGAATGAAATGGAATGGTTAATTAATAAGAATAATATTGTACATTTAAGATTTGATTAAACTTCCCGTACCTGTATACAATTACTGGGGCTCTCTCTCTCTCTCTCTCTCTCTCTCTCTCTCTCTCTCTCTCTCTCTCTCTCTCTCTCTCTCTTGTTATAGATTCAGTAATGTTGTATACCGTGTATGAATAGAAGCAACTAAAATGCAAATCGTCAAATAATGTTGTCTATATATTTTTGTGTGTGAACCAATTGCATTTGAAACTGATATTTTAAAACATCCTTACAATAGACTTGGATGGGTCCATGTGGCGATCTATCCACTGCACACTTAAAGAAATTGAATTTGGGAGAGGGATTAGGACGGTTTGAGTAGATGAAGACCACCACACACATGTACACACTTTAAGGTTTTGAAGATTGGGCAATTTAAGCACAATTTCCTGTTGCTATTGTAGGCTGGATTATTAAATTAAAATATATTTATTGGCACAACACATGTCCAGTTTATTAATTGGCAAAACATATATAATATAGCATTCAGTCCGTCTGTCATAATTTAATTTTACTTGTATCACGTAATTTGATTTGTTGAGCACGCTGAAAAAAATATTTGTTTATATTGTATAAATGTAACTTGGCATGGGGACACACCTCCTTGACAACCAAGAAGACACTATTTTTCCTTTTCTAATTTTACATTGGACAATGGAACACTGATACGTTGATAGGCCTTCGAACTAGGCCATGAAATAGAAAATAAACGGAATTAAACATGCACAATAAATACTGTACTGTCTTACCTCCCCCCCTCCCCAAACAAAAAACAAAACGTAGTCTTTGTTTACAAGTAAAGTTACATAAAAATAGAAAATAAAAAACTCTTGACATGTACAACGATATCACATGTGAAATAAAAAAAAAACCCCGGTATATCGAGTATTTTCATATGGGGGTTACTTGATCCGCCTATCGAAGCATAAAATGCGTCATGAATATCTTACAACAGATGACGTCATGTCTCATCGATAACATGTGGATCGCTATCTATGAATATATTGCTTACATAATTTAGTGTTTCGGATTTAACTGGCGGCAATGCTGCATGCTATGATAAGTCATATTGTAGTTTAAATCTGTTATTTTGAATTCCTTTTTGCCTGACCAGGCCATGCTAATATTCAGCCCGAAACTTGGATGTACTGTAAATCAAAGAAGGACTTGCTCCCAATGTACATAAAGTTAGGTTAAATAAAACAGTTATTTTGAATATTGACAGTCTAAAGCTGCGTAGTAACAATTTTGTAAAATAAATAAAGCAAAAATTATTCGATATGATATCAGTACCATACACGAATATTTGCGTGAAGCCTGAATATTTTCCGATATCCCAAAGTCAAAGAAGACGCCGCGCCATGTTCATTTCAGTCACTAGGCCTAACAGTTTCAATAACTGTCGTTTCGTTAAATGATAATGTTTATGATAATAATGTAAAACTACCAAAATTGTACACAGTTTTTAAGCAACGATGCAATGAAGATGTATTGTGAACGACCTTAAAAGATGAAAACAACTAGGTATTGAAAATGAACATCTATAGTAAAAGAGCAAAACAAACTGCAACCGAAAAATATTATTAGGTGAGCAAATTCCCCTTGCTTTCAAAATAAACACCGAACTAAAATGACCTATGTACATATACATGACACGAAATAAAAAAACGTAGTTTCCTTCTCCATAAGATACTTAAACCAGCCATATTTTCTGTAAAATTCAACTTTACCACCACCAGCGCATTATAACCGTAATATTTTTCAGCAATCCGGAATATCGTTTTTTGAAAAATAAAAATAGTGCTCCTAGCTCGCCCTAAAATATTTTTGCATTTATGGTCAATTGAAAAGATGTATATTATAAAAATACTTTAAATATTTTGGGCGAGATGAAACCATTATGGCAAAACCTTTACAAAATAACCAGTTTTTGGTGAAAAATGACAAAAATACGGTACCATATCCGGTTCTAGTATGTATACAGCTTTAGTTGTGCTCCTATTTTTAAAATCTAGCATGTTTTTTTAACCCCCGGATTCTGATACATATTTATAACACCAATACTCGCATTCAGCATTTACTTTCATTTTTATATATTTCTAGGGCCATATTTTGGGGTTAGTGAATCAGGTTCTTTATTATCGCGTACTTTCGCGTGAAACATCACTCGCAAACAAAATGTTTCTCGCTTTAATTTTTATATTGCTAAGATACGTGAAAAAAAAAAACACTTTATCAGCAGAACACTCCCAATTTTTTCTCTCGCGATTTGACGTCCATGAGTCATTTCGCGGTATTAAATACGCGCGTAAAATAAGGAATCTACCGTAATTTATCTTATGTACCCCAATTGTAGTACAGTGTATATTAAGTCTTATTCCCGAGAATAGTTGGGGAGTAGTGTTTGTGGGAACCCCACCCCCGGTCCCTCGGCAAAAGATTCTGGATTATCTTATGTGTACAACGTCAACATGCGATTATTAAAGTTATGTCTTATAAATCTAACTACATCTGCAATTCTTGAAAGTTTCATAACACAAAAAGAAGGACAAATCCCGCACCCTGTTCGTGTACATGTACTACAGTGAACTCACGATTTATCTAGGATACATTCAGAATAGGCCTAAATATATTTCATTGCAAAATATCTCACTTCAATCATTTCCATACCCATGAATGCTACAATAACCTAACGTTTGGCCTAATCTATTTTTATAGATAACTTCCACAATTATGCAAAAATGATTGCAGATACATAACCACTTGATAATTATCATTCACGTACAATATAATAAAACCCAAAAAATGCTAATAACATCAAGGTGCTTTTAAATTGCGTAGATGTATCGTCCTTGGCATACAATGTGCATGTAAACAAATGTCGTTTTTACCTTCTGCGTCTAAAGAATTAGAACGGGAGGTAATTTGACAGTGAAACTGTCATCATATCGTGTATTTAATATTGTTTATAAACAAGTGACTCGCGTACGATTTTTTTTTTTTGATAATTCTAGAATAAATGCCATTGCTCTGCTGGTGGACTGTTAGTCCCCGAGAGTCTCTACAGCCCAGTAGCTAAGTACTTCGTTACTAGCTTAAAAATACGGATGTATATTTAATTGCTGTTATAAAATTTAGAAATTCATTTCAAAATTAAGGATTATCTCCCTCATGCATAGCTCTTATCCTTGGACGAATTTGGCTCCACTTTTTTGGCACGCTGTTTTTGGCTATATTTAGCTCTAAAGCTTCATTGTTATTTCGGATTTCAAACATTTCGGTTGAGCATCAGTGAAGAGACATTATTTGTCGAAATGCGCATCTCGTGCATCAAAATTGGTACCGTATAAGTTTTACATTATGACCCCTGGGTCGAGGCCTCTGCTGGTGGACTTTTAGTCTCCGAGGGTCTCTACAGCCCAGTAGCTAAGTACTTCGTTACTAGCTTGAAAATACGGATGTATATTTAATTGCTGTTATAAAAGATACATTATTTGTCGAAATGCGCATCTGGTGCATCAAAATTGGTACCGTATAAGTTTTACATTGTAAACAAAATATGTAAGTTAACATTGATATGGTTATTGATTTGTTCTAAAGTACACTGGCTTTACTGCTTTTTAAAAGCATAATTATCACTGAAAAACGAATATGATGTGTGAACGAAATTATAAATTAGATTTTCTTAAAAACAGTTTAAGATATTTCTTACGAAACGGGTTATTCATAGCTGAACAATGCATAGCTAATAAAACACACCTATTGTATTACTCTGTATTCTTTGCAAATAAATTATGTATATCATTTTAAAAAAATATCACTCATGTACGCAGTGCGTGCTACATTGTCTGTGGTAGATGCAAGTTTGTAGTCTTTTTGTGATATACTTCCTATAATTTATACATGTAACTGACGCACCTTACAAGGACAGTATACGCCACCCTACTGTTTTCATTGATTTTCGTTTATATAATGTACTTATCAACCTAGAGAAACAAAGCTTGTACTGACTATTGATTTTCCGTAATATTACCATAAATGTTAATTATTTTCATAGGGTTTATTTTATTAAAACTAGACATGTTTTACAATACTTTACATATTATTGAATATACACTGATATTGTGTTAGTGTTTAGTTTAATATGTGGTAAATGAAAATAATAATGCGAATTTTAAAACAAGAATGACAACATACGGCAGTGGGGGCTGTATAAAGATTGTATTTCATATTAATTGAATATTTGAATGTCAGAACAATGTTGTGTGATGATATCAGATATCGTGACACACACAGAAGTCGTGTAATCGTACCAGACGGTGTACGTCCTCCGAGGAAGAATGTTGTGTTTGGTGTTGTGCGTTCTATTCCTATTTCATCCATTACTAACGGATTCTTCAGAAATTAAACCCCATGCCTTTGTCAAAAGTAAGAATATAAGAATCATATTTATAGCATTATACGTGTACATACATTACATATACCAGTATGTGTATCGATAACTTTTAAAGATAATATATAATTGTATTTCTATCAAACCATTTTAAACGAGTTCCATACACCAGGATGTGTATGTATAACAAATTCAAATAATCGATATAATATTCAGTGTGGTGATATAATTATTTTCAAATTAGTTAAACTCGTTAAACCGATATTAGATCTACCTGAATTTTTTTTTAGGTATGTATTATTCGTATACATCTGCACAGTCATATTAAAAACAAATCTAAATTTTTCAATGTTAAGAAACAATTCAGAAGAAATAAAATTTGAAATATTGCAGTAAGTGGTCTTTTCCTGAACTATGTTTTTCACTACACATCTTTTTTTCATACGCCTTCTCTCCCAATAGGTGAGGTTGGTTCTTTTCTGAAGCATGTGCCGTGGAAACACACTGATATATCTGCATCTCTCAGCGGTCCAATGATTTTGACTCTCCAATCCAAGTATAAGTTAGGCGCTGGTCTCGTTTTCAGAAAGAAATGTAAGTATATAATTAACGACATTGTCAAGAATTAGACTTGCTGTTTAAGGAACGATGTTTTATTGTACGTACATATGTGTACTATTTTTAATTAGAATATAATCAATGAATCAATAGCTGTTCCTTTAGTATTCTTTAACGATAAAATATGTATCCACGAAATAAAAAAAAACCCAAGATGGATGAAACAATTAACTTTCGCAAAAGACTACTGGGATTATATATATTCAGTCAAATATCACCTTTAATGAATACCGGTGGGTTTTGTTTTGGAGTACAAATATGGAGACAGTACCAACTTTTCATTTTTCTGAACTCAGATTTTACTTAGATTTTGGCACAAATGCCACACATTCGAAATAAAGTATGCACTAAAGTTTACGTCCTGTCGAAGCCCAACATTGCGCTGTTCAAAATGGAGACTTCAAAGGATTAGCAATTCATTCCAAGATGAATAATTCTAAGTATTAATCACATTGAACATTGTTCTAGAACAAACAGATAATATGAGAGGATCCATAACTTTCGTCAGATATGATCAATAAACATTATTCTGGCATTAATAATAAAAACAGACAATTTTAGCATCCATCTCTTCACCTATAATATGGACATAAAATCAAAATCAGGGCACTGTCATGAGCGATAACAATGAGATACATATTTGTTTGGATATGGAAAACAATGCATAGTTTGCGTAAATAACTGGAATCATTGTATTGTTCCATCACATAATGCAGCATGGGAATGTATCGCTAAGATATTCAAACACTTGCTACATCCTTTAATTAGTTATGATCAAATACGATTTTCCCCAGAACAAATACAGTAGAATATGCTTCTGATAACTTCTAACTCCCAGGAATTGATATTGATAAATGGAAAATTTAAGTATTTTGATTGAAGCCCTTTATGTTCCTCTCTGTCAAATCCCTTGAAAATGGTATATACTTTCTTCTGTATCACAATTAATATCCTGCACGATTCATTTAAGCTTGGACGAGGGTGGTAGACAAGAATATCCAATATGATCTTTCATTTTACTGTTGTGCTCAGAATCATTTTTAATGGAAAAAAAAGAACCAAAAAGAAAAACACAAAACGAATGTTCAAGAAATTGAAATTGATAATAATTCGCACATTAAAGGGACATGGGCACAATTTGAGCTACATATTTTCAAATTTTACTTTTTCCAGTTTTATTGTTAACAATGCTTATTAATGGTCAGCCAAACTTTGAATATCAGGTGTTGAGTTACAAGCAAGATACAGGATCCGCAATTCTTTGTTATGTAAACAAGGTTCGTGTCAAGTTTTTGTTTACATATGGATGGTTTAATTAAAAAATAGCATGTTTAAAACAGAATGAGATGTACCAATCACTAGAAACTGTTTAACATGCTTTAAATTAAACTTTTACTATTATATTTAACCTGCATAAACAAAAACATGACACGAACCTTGTTTACATTACATGGAATTGTGAGCTGAATTAAAATTAAATTACGCATACCATAGTTAGTTTCTGATTTTTTTTAGGCATTTGAAGTGAGTGGGTAGTTTTTTTTTTATCTGGTTAAGACCCCTTTCTCTATTTATGGCATCACAGAGTTCAAGGACAAATGGGCTTAGTTCCTGTGGTTAAAATAGGTAGTACCAGTTCCATCGCCAAACGCTCAACACCAGGTGTGAACGTTAAGGGTTTTCAGAGATGACCTTAAAACGTATGTCCCGTGTAACAGTCGGTGTGACACACTAAAGAACCCTCATTGCTGAATGGCCGTAAGTGTCGAGCAAAGGCCTAAATGAAGTCCTTCCCCCGGTCTTGGTAACGTCTCCATATGAGTAAAAAATTCTCGAGAGAGACGTTTAACAAGATAGAATCAATCAATATATCTAAAGGTATCACATTGAAATGATTTAACGAATCATTCTTAATTTTTATGCTTCGTTCAAGCAAATGACACTCTTACAGATGCTCCCCAGCTTTAGATCGTACCATATACCTGAATGTATACCAAATGATTAGAAGCGGCATATAAATATCATTATAGATAGACAATTTCATTAGAAACATTGTTTAACTTCGATGAATTTGTTAAACCAATAATTGATTACAGCAATTGATTTAAATCTTCAGTTCTGCAAGCAATAGTAAGTTCAAACTAGCACCATGAAGTACTGAAAACAATTGGTGTCTTTTGATTCTGCACAATACCTTGTAAAGGGTATGGATTACATGAAAGGTGAAGGTAACGAATAGTGATTAATCTTACACCTCCCATAAAAATTACAAAATATACTTCGTCGGGTTTGTAGCTAAATGAAGAGTGAAGATAACGAATAATAATCAATATCATAACTCCTATAAGCAATACAAAATTAAAATTTGGGCAAACACGAACTTTTATGTAGCTATATTTAATTAGTGCTTGTGTGTCGTACTACATCGCTCAAATGGTTTAATATGCGAAATAATATTCTGTGTAAGTTGAAGATAACGGAGATGACTATAAAACGGATGCCTCAAGTCATATTAGGTGTGGCACGCTAAAAAACCCTCACTGCTCAATGGTTGTTGTAACTGCCAAACATAGGCCTATATTTGAAGCCCTTTACCGGTATTGGTGACATATCCATATAAGTGAAAAATCATGGAGAGGGACGTTACACAGGACACAATCAATCAATCAATCAACAGAAAACCTGGTATGAAGAAGCAATACCACGTTGTCACTTGGTCATCCTAACTACATTTACAAATTTTGAGATGATCCACACTGAATATGTTTATCAATTTTGACAGTTATATAATTCTTGTGAAATTTCTATTGACATAACGCATTGATTATGAATACCTCTTCCCTTCTCTGTCCAGCTACACAAGTCATTTAGGAAACACTGCTATTTTAAATGACCTTCATTGAATGTACACAAAAGTGCAAACTGTTTTTTGTATGTATTTATTGCTCACCACCAACTAACGACATACTAGATCATGGAACGTATGTAACATTACGTCCCAATACGTTATTTGCGCTCATAAACTTAACGTCCGTGTTGTCGACATCTCCATTCATCGGACACACCCATAATCATATATTTCCATTTTTCTATGAGCTTTTTGTGTTTCAGACTTCTTAATGCTACCGAGATTTAATTTCTGTAAATTTTATTTTTATTTCTGATTTTGTGCCTGGGCTGAATTTTACTAACCTTCTTATCTTACGCAAGAACTTCTGACTTAAGAATTTCGTACGTTTTAATTTAAGATACGATGCTTCTGTTTTACTAACGTGTTCTTAAGTCTCCATCGTAAACTTAACTTGCGAAATATTCGAAACTTACGATATGACGCTGCGCAATCGCATTTGTTACTTTCGCTTTCAGTATTTCATAGTACATGTAACTTCAATATGGATTTACAGCAGTTGATGGGATCCTCATTGGAGATTTAACAATTTCAAAGCAGATAAAGTTCAAAATAAATAATATTACTAAAATGTAAGAATATTTTTGTACAAAAATATATTTGGTTGTTTTTTCTGTTTTTGTTTTTGTTTTTTGTTTTTTTTTTTGTTTTTTTTTGTGATTGCATACGAAATATCAATCGTATTCATATTCTTTTTAAAATACATTTTAAACTATTGTAAAAAGTTATGAAAACGAAAATAGATTTTAAACTATTGCAACCGCCGCTTTGGCCTAGAGGTAGAGCGCTCGCCCCACATGCGGAAGGTCGGGGTTCGAACACTGGCCACGACAGACCTAAGTCGTTAAAACAGATAGTGACAGTTCCATCCCCAAACTCAGCCCTGATTTATACATTTTACGTAAAACGGCACAGGGTACGTTTGATATATATGCTGATATAAACCATTGCATTGCATTTAATGAAATAATTTACCGTTGAACTGTCATCAACTTTGTCCATTTTAAAATGAAACACAAGAAAATGATAGATATGCATTGATTTGTGAATATTTTCATTCTTTACCACAAGTTACTAAAAAGTACAGAGACTGTTCAGAAATTTTCAAAATGAAGCCACAAAGAAAAAACAAAGACGGTGTATATACCATTTATCCTACTGAAGGAAGGGAGAAAAAGGCGTTTTGTGACATGACAACAGACGGAGGGGGGGGGGGGGGGGTTGACGGTAAGTCACTTATTTTTGGATTTTTATGATTACATTAATTTTTCAAAATCACGCACCGAATTATATTGCTTGAAGATAAATAGTTAGCACAAGCTGGTAACGTATAATCGCTCGACATTAGTATTCGTTGCTGACCTCAAAATGGTGGTTGTTTGTTTACATTAACTACTCAATAAAAACTACTCTCCTACTGTTGTCTTACCTTAATATTTAGTGATATGACCTTTCATTTTAATAAATTCTTATATCCGTATTAGAATCATGGCTTGTAATTGACGAATATAATTTACTGGTAGGTTTTCCCAAAAATGTTTGACTTCCGTGATCAGCTGATCTCGTGAATTGATGGAGTTAAGTTAGTTAAAAGAAATCATCGTAACTTTACGACACCCATCTTCAGTAAAGATTTTTTCCCCAAGTTACTGTCTGTGAACTATTAAAATAAAAATGGCCGCCCTCAAGCTGTTTGATGTTCCTGATTTTTTTTTTAGAGAAAATGAAAACAACCCTCCGCGTCCTCATTAACATTTTCAAGACGGAAGCAAAGTTGAACGCTATACGTTCTCGAAAAGACATAGTCTTCTCTTCACAGACAAAATAAAGAAAGTTTATTGGGAATTTCCCAAATGCCTACGTCCAAGAATACTTTTTAGGATAGCACAGGCACATTTTAACACGAGGGATTTTAAGTACACTTTCCACACAAAACATGATGAAATATGTGAAGTCATGGTTTTTCGTTTTGACATCATAATGCAAATGATAAGGTGGCGGATATAATATTAAAGAAACTGTTACAGAAAATACAAACTTCATCTAAAATTAGAGTAGCAACCGCTCTCTTGTGGTATTCAATTTCAACCCCTCGTGCACTGAATGGTAAGAATTTATGATAAATGAACCTAAGCAGTTAACAAACGACAACCCCCCCCCCCTTCATCATGCATTATTTGAAGCTTAGGGAATATTTCCTTTTTTGGACAATAATTGTATACCATTGTGATGTAAATTTGTTTTTCGGCTCCCCTCCACCACTTTGAAAAACGATCTTATACCTTTAGACTCTAAAACTAAGGCATGCTACTTTGAATACTGGCAACATATGTTACCAAAAGCTT
This sequence comes from Ostrea edulis, assembly GCF_947568905.1. Classification (NCBI taxonomy): domain Eukaryota; kingdom Metazoa; phylum Mollusca; class Bivalvia; order Ostreida; family Ostreidae; genus Ostrea; species Ostrea edulis. Next base: position 77,639,716 of record NC_079170.1, read on the forward strand.
GACATCAAATGATGATGATCAGCTAGATTAATTCTAGTCTTTTGAATGAGTCTCAGTGTATCCTTACAAAAACCAGGGGGATATCCTAAACGCTGTAATATTTAACAATTGTATTAGATGTTCGGATGTTGTACAATATGGTATTGTTTTAATTTATTCTTTGAACAATACACCAACGCTACACTAGGCTTATTAAACATGTATAGAATTTCAGGATTATCACAGCCTTGTTATTCACCTTTTATTCTATATACATTCAACATGGTGGTAGGTGATAGTCAGAACGACAATGCTCGTGCTTGATAACAAATGGATAGTTATTTGAATCTACGTATTGGGGTAGGGGTACATAAGATTCACCCCCTCCAGTTGGTACAACATAGATATATTTGCCTTTCCGCAATGTACCTGAACTTCTACTTTTAGAATACTAGGGCGCGCTTGCTCTCTCTACACCGACCATAGAGTGTACATCTTTCCGTGGTGTACACTTTTTTCTTGTTCACTTTCTGCACCCTGTACAGCGCAATTGCTCTGGTAAATACACCGAAAAAGTTTCATATGGCTGAAAAATGGGGGATGGAAAATTTTCAGATTTGTCTCTCCGAATATATATACTTATGTATATATTCAGAGATAATTCCAATGTATTATAGTTATGTCAATTTACCTATGTGTATGTACATGTAGTCATTTTCAATAGTTTAAAATGCATTTAAATAATGTATAAAAACGATTGATATTCCATATGCACTCATCAAAAAAAACAAGTTAGGCGACTAAAATTAACAATTATTTTTGAGGATGATGCTGTATTTTCAGATGTATGTAGGTACTAATAGAACACATTTTCCTACAAAACTCTTCGTAGATTCTTGTAAGGATTTATATGGCAATTTATTTGCATTATAATCGTTAATTCTCCATTAAGCATCTCCTCAGCTGTTGAACGCCAATATTGAATATGCAGGAACGTTGTGCATCCTAATGTTCCTTTATGGACCGACATTAGTTAAATAAATATTATAATTATGATATATACTATGAAATAATGAAAGCGAACGTAACAAATGCACTTGCGCAGTGTCAGATTGTATGTTAAAAATATTTCGTAAGTTAAGTTTACGATGTAAACTTATGAACACTTTAATGAAAGAAAAGTGTCGTATTTTAAGCTAAAACTTGCGAAATTCTTAAGTCAGAATTTGTTTGCGTAAGATGAGAAGTTTAGTACAATACATGGGTACATTAGTACTTCCCGTTATCGTAAATATTGTCACTACCAATGATGATAATCATGATTCACAGTCAAAACAGATATTGAAATTGTAGTGGGCTTGAAACAAAAACAGATGTCGACTTCTTTTCTATTGATAAATTATGTAAAAATCACTAACCCCTGTTTTATTTTCTGTTGATAAAGTGTGTCAAGATCACGGGTACCTTTTTTATTTTATCTCGATAAAATGTGTCAAAATCATAGGTATCTGTCTTATTTTTATTGATAAAGTATGTAAACATCATGGGTACCTGTGTCATTATCTATTGATAAAACGTGTAGAAATCACGGTTACCTGTCTTATTTTTCTATTGATAATATGTGTAAAATTCACGAGTGCCTGTCTTATTTCAAAATAAACCGTTGACAAAAACCACGTCAAACAAAGTTATATACAGAACTAAAATTTGCCAAAAGAGTAGGACATACACCTGAAAGTGTCGCTTCAGTTTTTTGCTGACTATTTTTCCATTGTGTAAGTGCCGAAAAAAATGAAATCTATGACAATCAATTTTAGAACAATGCCATTTGAGACTATAATCGTATGAAATAAAAAAAAAAACCCTCAAAATTCTGTCGATTTTTAAGGGGAATATATTTTTTAAAAAAAAGGAAGTGGTTGATTATATAACAATATGAAAATAAAAAAAACCTGGACCCGATAAAATTCAATCACAATATTGGATTCATGGAAAAAATGCATTATCAAAATATGTGTGTATTATTCAACAGTATAATACAACTAGGTAAAATTCCCTCTAGATGGAAACAAAGCTTGAATGAAAGGTGAAGACAACGAACAATTATCAATCTAACAACTCTTACAAGAAGTACAAAATAGAGAGTTGGGCAAATATGAACCCCTATACATACCAGAGGGGAGATCATATGCCCTTGCAGTATAGAAAGGTGAAGATAACGAACAGTGATCAATCTCATAACTTTCAGAAGTCTCAGAAATTGCTTGATGACCTAAATATAGAAGGTATATTTACTAAAACCACCAGACGTTGCATTATGGCGTCAGTCTTATATAAGTGATATTAGATATCATTATCCTGAATAAGTATATTTGTAGTTCATCATATTTGATACAATATCAGAAAAGTTCCAAAACATTCCATCCGTCGTAATGAATGATATCTTTCAATTGCATATTTTCGGCGGATTTTCCCTTCGTCACCTTAACTATGTTGCGTCTTGATTGTCACTTATAAATGTGATTGTCTTAGTTTTGACGCAGTCATGGCAAGAGCGCGGTTCAGGGGTTCACACTCATGACCTCTCGGGGATAAAGCGAACGCTTGACCACTGCGCTACTGGCATATATCATGTATTATTCACTTTTCCATCCATTTTTCAGGTGATACAAAGACGAATGGATGGAACCATAAACTTTCAAAACAAAAAATGGAAAGATTTTGCAGAAGAATTTGGTCGTACGGATCACGAATACTGGCTTGGTTAATATTTGATTTTTGTAGAATGTAAATTAGTTTTATGCAAGATCACTAGCAACTACAACTCCACAGACAGCGTGATCACTCTATGATCGTTATAGCGAACGATCTAGTTTGCCATTACAATCTATCATTGGGTCAAATGCTATCTGAAGTCTTTCATGCGATTGTTAGACCGTTCTTGGCACACTGTTTTTGACTACGGATTACTTAATTTACGTTATCAAGATATAAGGCTCACGGCGGGAGTGACCGGTCTACAGGGGATGCTTACTCCCCCTAGGCACCCGATCCCGCCTCTGGTATGTCCAGGGCCCCGTGTTTGCCCAACTATCTATTTTATATTGCTTATAGGAGTTATGAGATTGATCCCTGTTGATCCCTGTTCGTTATATTCACCTTGCATGCTTGAATGAGATACTATACAGCTTCGTGGATAAGGTGCCAAGCTCACTATGATATACATGTATCATACCCCCCTTTCCAACCTCTCTGGGCCACTACTAGAGGATTTTAACAACGGTTCATGGTTGATTTTTCCTGCCGGTCAAAGCTTGTGTAATTTTATCATTCATTCATATACACATCTGGTGCATCAAAATTGGTGTCGTATAAGTTTTACATTATGACCCCTGGGTCGAGGCCTCTGTTGGTGGACTATTAGTCTCCGAAGTTCTCTAAAGCCCAGTAGCTAAGTACAGTAAAACTCTGATAAAGCGAATTTCTGCGGACACTGTAAAAATTTGCTATAAGCATAATTCGCTATACGCTTATTGCGAATTCATAATTGAAATATAACGAATTCGTTATAAAACTGATTTGTTCTACATGTATATCAGTTGTATAAGAAAGCAGCAATCGATATACTTGCGTTTTATTGTTTCTAAGAGAAATTAAGCCTAATTTCGAGAAGACATATTTCTATACAAGAACTCTACACACTGATTTATTTATGATATTTTTTCTTGATGGATTCTTAAGTCACGAATGAACATGTCGAAAGAAAAATGTCAACAAAATTATGTGCAATATATACATATAAACAGTCTATTGCATTTGTAATTTACTTGTTGCTTTACACAAAGAAAGGGGTGTATGATAAAATAAATGCAACCAAACTTCAAATTTAATTAACGAGAATAGAAAACACCGACAATATATTTGCTGAATGTATGTATAAGTATTGTTTTGCGTTAACAACCTCTTTTGAAAAAACACTAACAGAAATTAAGTAGTAAGTGTGGATCTTTTATGGCAATGGAAAGCGATTGTTAAAAATCACAAGTTTAAATAAAAAAATCGTTATAAAAGATGATTTTTACGTTCACTTTTTTAATTCAAGGGGAATAGAGATTTACTTCGTTATATCCGTAAATTCGCTATATCCGTGTTCGTTATATATGCAGAATTTTCGAGTTTTACTGTACTTCGTTACTAGCTTGAAAATACGGATGTATATTTAATTGCTGTTATAAAATTTAGAAATTCATTTCAAAATTAAGGATTATCTCCCTCACGCATAGCTCTTATCCTTGGACGAATTTGACTCCACTTTTTGGCACACTGTTTTTCCCTATTATAGCTCTAAAACTTCCTTGTTATTTCGGATTTCAAACATTTCGGTTGAACATCACTGAAGAGACATTATTTGTCGAAATGCGGATCTGATGTATCAAAATTGGTGCTGTATAAGTTTTACATACATATAATGTATGCGTTCCTCGTTCCTGGTAAATCGTTCACCGCATCGTGTAAACCATTCAACGTTCGTTTTGAACCGTCCCGTGCCAGTAATGTAGGAGAAGGATGAAGGGTCTGTAAATGAAAAGAGGGCAGTGGAATAGAATATTTATTTTTATCCTCGTTTCTTCATTTCTAAGATTTTTTCGAGGATAATATATACCGTGTACAAATATATTGATTGATTTAGCATATATATTCTAAAATACTCTTAGATATTTGGAAATTTTAGAACACGTATTGAAAGTAAATATACAGTTTCAATTCTTAGCTGAAAAATAAGAAGTGCACCACAGCATACTTTACAAATAAAAACAGAATATTCCAAATGTTTTGTTTACAAACATGAAATATTAAGAATCTGCAGTTCATTAAGTTACCGATTTATTTCTTTATTTACGTAATTTTGTAACGAAATGTTAGGTAAGATGCATGTTTATATCTTCAGACATCAAATTTGGTATTTTTTGAAAATTCTTTCAGGTAACAATGCCATGCACGATTTAACAAAAAGCGGGAAAATGAAGCTAAGAATAGACATGAAGAGGTTTAACGGGGATCAAGGATTTGTACAATACTCCACGTTTGTTGTCGGAAGTAGATCGGATAAGTACAAGCTGAAAGTAGCGGGATTTCGGGGATCAGTCGGAATGAGTAAGTATTTATTGTTATAGTAATAAGTATCACTATTTCCATAAATTAATGAACATGGTGATTGTCTATGGGATGGTGATATAGAACAAACTATCAAAATGATGTGTCTCTACAAGACACTGTCATATTACTAAAGATATATATAGTATAAAGTATTATGTTTATAGAGTATATAATTTGGGGGTCGATCACATTACAGAAATAAGTTTAAATCATTTCAAACAAATGTATGTAATTCTGCCATGTTTTTTTTTACATAGTGTATACAACCTGGGGTTGAACACATGATAGGACTTAAACAGTTACTTTTGAAACGTGATACATAATTATACCATATTCTGTACATGTAACAAATGATCCTAACATAAACGAATTGGTTCCCACAATGAATTGCATTCACGACATCTTGTTTCCTACGTCATCTACACAGAAATATCAATATCTGTCCTTCTATTAATACCCATGATCAATACGTACTGACATAACAAAAATATTTTGATATCACTTTGTTGATATATTGTCTTTACAACAATTCCTACACAGAGGATTCCTTTACTCCTCATAATGGGATGAAATTCTCCAAAAAAGACAGCGACAATGACACATGGAGCAGTAACTGTGCCGCATCGTACGGAAATGGATGGTGGTTTAAAGCCTGTCTTTATAGTAATCTTAATGGTGTATACTATAGAAAACCAACGGTCAGTAGTAAGGGAATTACCTGATATCTTTGGGGTAACAAAAGCACCTATGAGAGTTTGAAATATTCAAAGATGATGATCAAACCAAAGACATAAATGTAATTGGATATGTACCATGCTGACTAATAAATTCTTAAAAATGCAACCAGTTCATTATTTATTCATACTCAATTATATATCTCTATTGTCATGGGATTTTACATGACTGTCTCTATTTTTAAAACAGCATCGATCGTAGATTCATGTATATCACAGGCCACGTAATATAATTCTATTTAGAAGGTATTTTCTTTAGTACGATTCTTGTGTTTAAAACGACATCTAATGTATTCGTTATCTAAAAATTGTAGCCTTTCCATTTTTCTCACAGTTCTGCCTATCTACTCTTTGTCAATCGGAACCACGATATACCTTTTTCAAAGAAAATATATCTTGTTTTAATTTGTGGAAATGACCAGGTAATTTCGATTGGGTTACACCTTAATGCAGTGGGCGCACAGACATGACTGAGGCTAAATGACTTGAATACGTTATAAATTATATCTTTCATATTTCTGGTTTACCTGTATTGGTAGCTTTGTGGTGAAGGCTTTCTCTGTCCAACAGGGGAGTTCCAGGTTCGATTCTCGATTCTGGCACCTTGTCTACCTTGCGATATTTAACGTAGGTAGCGACATTTCCAAAACCAAGCGTCCAGCTTATCAAATGACAGTCATGGTTTTGTTAACACGGATATCCCTGTTACATTTGTCGTTAGCACGATAAAGAACGCCGACTATCAGGAACGTTGATCGGAACAATTGGGTAAATTTCCAAAATATTTCACCTCAAAATCAGCCTGACTCCCATTTTACCGCTAATCTTGCTCAAACCTAAGTTTTAGCCTGACATAAAAGGTTGGCCGGTCCTCAAAATTAGCCGTTAAAACTGTTTTGGCCTCAACCAAATATTTTTATTCAAACTTTTGATTGATTTTATTAGCCTTTTAATGTTATGGCAGATGAATGATATGTTCCTGTAGTTTTATAAATGAAACTTATCATTTGTGTTCAACAATTTTCAAAATTAAAAACCAAAATCAAATCAATAAAGTTAACTAGAATTCAGGAAAATAATAAATAAGCCTATCATTTCATTAGTAGCGTATCCTTTTTGATTTGTGTACAAATACATACGGAAGGAAGGGATACGAAAATTATGTTATCAATAAACTGATTAATATATTTTCAATAGAATCAATAAAATGGGCGGTAGTCTATGCTTATTTTTAGATGCTCATTTAATAAACAACCAAAACATGTTTTGTTTGCATTATGATTTTAAAAAAAAAAATAAAACCAATAATAAATCAATGATACCAAATCAAGATTTTGATTAGAAAAATAGTTTTTGTTGAGGTCAAAATATGTGTTGGTTTAGGTCAAATTTGAGTCCTGGCCAACTGTGGAGACAAGGGGAAACTTGGGATCGGACCCAAATATGATGCCGAAATTGGGCACAAGCAATGGGACCAGACTAGGTTTAATAGCATGCCCGATAAAATAAAGGCGCCGTTTCGTGTATGTTGCAGGAGAATTATCAGTGTAGCAACATGGCTGCTTTGTGTGTAACACTTTTTGAGCGAAGACGATTGTTTTTTTGGTTTTTTTTGTTGAATATCAATATCCTTCAGTCATTTATAATTTTAAATAATGATCAATCTTTATAAAGATGAAATAAGTTTTAGATTTCATTGTTTTGTTAACAAAACACAAAGCGTAAAACCAATAAGGGAGAATTAGGCAACACTCATGATATGTTGAAAACGGGAAACCAATATGAACTTAATGAGCATTTACTTTTAAAGTTTAATATATATTACTTTTCTGATAATCTATTGACGTACTCTATGTATTGCAGAATAACGGTTACATTTTTTTTAATTGATATTTGCAAGAAATGCAGAGGAATTTTCAATAATTGGCTCGGAACTAATCAAAATGTTGATATCTCATTGATGCCACGAATTTAGAATGTGCAAAATGGTTGTCATTCATCTTCTATTAAAGTGGAATAATTCAATTTTATCGACAGGCGATCGACTGCATAATGTAAGTGTAACGGTTACAGGACATAGAATGGACTATTCCTATGGATTTTTCCCGGTACCAGCTGCAACTGGAGATCTCGTCCTGTTCATGTGTGAGAACGGCGTTACTGGTGTTAATGTCACAATCCAGATCCTATCTGAAAATGGGCCCTTGAATTACCTTTCCGTATGCGAAGTAGAGGTTTTTGATTAACTGTGATTGATATTTTCCTACAACTGGAGAGATACGATAAGCTGAATATATGTATTGTTTGGTTTTGTTTGTTTTACGTCCCGTTGAGAATATTTCACTCCTATTGAGTCGGCTATTGTATGCTGGTCTGTAGTCATTGTCAATGTCATGACGATATTCTGTGTGTTACTTTCTTTAATCATATACATTCTAAAGATACCCATAATTATGTTGACATCAATTAGATTACAGAATGTAAGGTGAAGATAACGAACAGTGATCAATCTCATAACTCCTACAAGCAATACAAAATAGATTGTTGGGCAAACACGGACCCCTGGACACACCAGAGGTCTTTTTCTAAACATTGATACGTATCTTGGTATCTTTCACGATAAATGATCATCAACGCCAATGCTTACACGTGCCCAATACCATTACCTGAAATCGAAATATACATTCATCCGATATTCCTTAAACTTAACACAATCTTACATTTCCGCAATAGAGCAATCAATAATGTCTTTAAAAATCCCACAAATTATGAAACTTGTATATAACATAGACGTCGCATGAATTCACAATAGCTAGATATACTTGTATACTATCCCATCATATGCCAGAAATAGAAAATCCCGTGCTGTATTTCCGCTTCTGGTGTCTTCTTTTTAACCTTCATCATACCTTGCGCATCATATGATAATGACTGCATTATCGGTGCACTAAAATGTCACAGTCACACTAATGTAGTTGGGAAAAGATACGACCGTTAATGAAGTTCATTATCAAGGTCAAATTGATGCACAGAGTAGTTATTCCATTACTAATCAACTGGAAGATATTTGGAGCCAACCCACAAAAAAAAAGACGAAACAGCAAAACACGTCTTTCATTTGTGACTCATAAGCTGGAGGATTGACGAAATTCATAGTATTCCAACTGATAAGTTAGATTGCCTTAAAACCAGGGGGAAAATACATTCCCTCTACTATAACACGTTCGCAGAAAATAGACGCAGACTTTCAGGGCGTAAATGAAGAAGACCAGATACAGGTTTAGCGGCATTCATGAGACCTGTCATTCCACCTAGGGATAAACTAGATTTAGAGGAATATCTATTTTACTATATCACAATCAAAATATATTTAGGTAAACAAAAAATGTATTCTATTGTGGCGTGTGCTCTCTGCCGTGTGTCCTACAAAAAATTAGTAGTTGTGTCGTTCTTTTCAGGCTGGTTTTAAATACGGATTACTTCCTTATTTCACCTTTTTTATGTACATGGGAACTAGTACATAAGATTTGATGACATTACCATCTTGTTATTGAATTTATAGTTATGAGGATTTTATTTATTCTACTGTGTATGGTGGAATAGTTCTGGTAACATTTGTCAAATAATGAAGTCAACCTTACAAATGAATTCACCCACTAGTCAAATATTAAGTTGAAAAACGTACAAATGCTTTCACGCTTGACATTTGCCATCCGTTTAACAACATAATGATCTAGCAACTCGACGTAAAGATCTGACAAGTCTACAAAGTATTCCGACAACTCGACATCATGATATTCTTTTCAACCTGTCAGATAATGATGTGTTCTGACAACTCGACATCATGATATTCTTTTCAGCCTGGCAGATAATGATGTGTTCTGACAACTCGACATTATGACATTCTTTTCAGCCTGTCATATAATGATGTGAACTTGTCAGGTATAAGGAGAGAGTAGATGTCAGTAAATGAAATTAGCATAATTATTAGAATTAAAAGATTGTGAGAAAATGAAAACGATTTGGTTTATTTTGACAAATTGATATATAATCATCTGACAAATCAATAAAAATCAACTGACATGTCGAGGTCATGGGATACATTGTTCACAATGAAAAATGAAGATAACAAAGAGTGCGTAATCCTTTACAAGTTGTCTCCCCCATGGATGCAGATGGTATGCAGCACGCAGCACATTTCGGTCCCCAATTGAGGGTGACACATGGAATATATAGATTTACTAATTCTAATTGTAATTAATGCCAGGTAAGGAATTTTACTAAGGACTTAAAACAGTAGTCCAGTCATTCTACTGTTTTACCTCAAACTAATTGCAACAGAAATGGTTTTTGCGAAACTTATAGTGGAATATGCTTATATTGATCATATAAAAAATCGAGAAAAATCGAGAGAGGGGAAAGTTGTCGATTTGCTAATTTAAATTAGCACATTTTCGTAGCATAAACTTTGTTACGGCATGGCTTCCATAGACACAGAAGAGTTTACAAGGGAGATTATTGAAGTTATCTAGACGCTCTTTGGTAGTACTGCAAATATACTGCTAAGTCAATTTTATCCTCTAAACAGTTAGTTTGTTTCAAGCATGTGCTAATTTTTGACCACTAATTACATTTTCATACGAAAAACAATTGCCTTTGTATAAAAGCTAATTAATGAAGTTCAATGTTGTACGATATTCTATGTATACTATCCATATTATGTCTGATTATTACAGACATCGATTCCAAAACATCTAAAACCAAGTGATCATATAATCATTCCGCTTATATTTACAAACATTCTTTGATTTACAGAAAACACTATGCGTACTTATTGTCTTTGTATTGCTATTATTTCTTTATCACAGTGACATATAGATCCGATGGATCGGGTGTTTTTGACTTCGCATTTATACGATATGCCATTATAATTACTGACTTGCTGTAACAATGTGTGGCAAAAGAGTGCATCAAAAATGTCGCCGTGACTAATTAATCCCAACACAATAATATTTTTTTTTTAAAGGAAAATTTGGTGTCTAAATCTACAAGTCTTAATCATGAATGATCAAGTCGCGGTCTTCGCTCAACAACACCTACTTTTTACTTCGACAAGAACTGTATATATTTGGTGCAAATTTTCTGATAGGAGACGTGGCGCCACGTTAATGGCTTTTCTATCCAAACTGTATATTTCCCAAAGAAACTTATAGATATTTGTAGAGAAATAAATGAGGAACGGTAAAAAACAATACCCTCGTCCCGGCTAATTTGTATACACCCGATTCAATTTATCACTAAACATGTAGCGTGAATTTTCTAACTCGTAAGCAAACCCCAACACCCTAAGCAAGTTTTTTTCCAAGGTCACGAAAAGTATGTCAATAATCAAGGTCACAATGTCAAATGTTTGGTACCATCTAAAGGTTTTGTCACAAAAAATACACATTAAGTATGAAAATACTGCCATTTACCATTCAAATGTTATGGCCAAAGTTAAACAGTTTGCGGACAGACAAACAAACGAACAAAGCAAACACGATTACGGGATCATACACAAGGGCGGATCCAGTAATTGGGACTAGGCCGGGAGTGGGCGCAAGTTTATGAGTCAGGGGGTCTGGGGGCCGCCTTGAACTCCTGCATGGATTTTACAGATTTTACAGGGCTGGAAATATGTCTCCTAAGTAGTTATTTTTACTATTTTCTGTCATTTAGGATTAAAGTGAAATTAATAAAATGACGCAAATGTTAAGGTTTTTGGGGGGGGGGGTGCAATCCCAATAAAAGTAAATAAAAAATCAAAACATTTTGTCATTTATTTCTCCGAGAGTGAAAGAAATTATTGCTTCTTTTATCGTTCACAATTTCTAAAGAAAAGATCATGATTTACCTTAATTTTGAAACTTCTAGAGGGGGGAGGCGTCTGCGCCCCCTTAAATCCGCCACTGATACATTCATGATTTTAAAATCTCAAACTGTTAAATAATTTTGATGAATTAATTATCAGTTCTTTAACTGTCTCATATAAAGAGTATCTCATGGTGTGCCATAATCAATGTTTACGAGTTTCATATTAACTCTTCTTATTTTCATCGATTTTTCTTCCAAAATAAGGTTTTACACGTGCAACTAACGCATAGATGTGCATTATTAGCCTAGCATTTCTAGTTATGTTCCAATCATCAATTATAATCGAAAATCA